>NC_069370.1:35709621-36012651 GCF_021730395.1 Mercenaria mercenaria
TTAATATTATGGGATTCCATAGTTCAATAAAAACACACAAGAAAACTAGATGAATTTTTGGTTATTATGAGACACCAGAGACACCATAGATCAATAAAAACATCCAACATTATACTTGCCTTTTCTGACAGATCCATAAACCATCATACAAAAATATCCAACATAAAATACACAAAAGGAACTTATGTTTTATAATCCAAGTCTAATCTAACCACTTGATCAGAAAGAAATTCTATCAGCATACAAAGAGAAAATCCTAGATTATCTTTCACATTAATCTAGAACATCCAACATCTAGCATTATTTCGATAATCCAACAAAAATGTTTATTTAAAGTGCATAACAATGCAAAACACTTCCTTAAACCACAAAAAAAAAACGACATAAAAATAAACTGAAACACAAACTATGTGTTTTTCCGCAAGGTGACTAATTAACCTCTGACCCCTACTGCTTTAATTCATGTAAACAACAACAGAACATCTATTAGCTAAGTTTACCACCAGACTATTTTGTATAAATTATACAATTTTTGACAGGTTGAAGGACAGTTTTATATCCAATTTTATGTCCTGCTTAACTGTCACTCACAAATTTCAAGGTAAAGAAAAGATTAAAATCTTTGTATGAAAACATTTGATTTTAACTATACTTTTTAGATGGTATGATATCCGTTTTCAATTTAAAACCATTAGCCACAAAAAAGAAAAAAAAACAATAATGATAATTGTATTGACAAAAGGATATTAAGCTTTAAACATTATGTAACAAAAAATACTTGATAGAAAGTCATAAAACAATGTTGTATTTTCATATAAATCATACAGGAAAAATATAAAGACCAACATTACTGTGTAATTGCTTTCTGTGCAGCTTATTTAAAAAAAGAAAAGGAAAACTGATAGGAAAGATTTACTTTAAATGTTTAACACAGGATCAGACACAAGAAACCATGATGACAGAACAGACCAGTGCAAGAACATCAGTACCCGGTTGGTTGTTTTCTGAGTTAAAAAAGCATTCTCAGACTAGTCGCTAAACTCATAATCTTTACAGCGAAGGTCTTATATTATAAAACTTGACTTTGAAGACCAGTCTCAAACTTCAAACTTCTGATTGGCTGTTTATAGCAATCTACTGGAAACTGACCAATGAGAAAACACCAGTCTGACACTGGTCTAAATACTCAGTTTTTACATCTTTGAACCTATAGCAAAAGCATTCCAAAGTATCAAATGTGGCTTCTGCTCTCCCTCCGACTTCGTCATTTTTGATTTTTGAAGGATTGTGCAAGATATAACAGATGTCCTAAATTCCTGATGCTAAGAATCTGTTGGTTGTTTCTCTTGCTAGGTGTAAAGAACCTTACATTGGGCCTCGACCTAAAGTCACATCCGAAAAACTGTAGTTTCTGTTGAAGAAACCGACTGGGGATCAAAATCATGACAAATATATTTACTTAATATATGAACAGAATCATTTTAAAAAATCTATTTTTTTTTTAGAAAATAAAGAGGAAGTGTGGCATGAAAAATCATGGGCTGGCAGGGACGATTCTCAATCAATGAATTTAATATGGCCTTATATTTACCATGAACAGAATCGCACAGTGTATTATCACTTATTTACTCTTCCGAAAAACCCTGAAGGTGAATATCAAATGTTAGACCACTCTGTTACATGTGATAATTACCGATAATTATAACCACCTAGTCTGTACCTCCACCCCTTAGGCAACAACAATGTCTTTACAATGAGATGGGTTTTATAGATATTTCTCAATTAGCTCAAGTGATGTCATAAAGGGAATATTTTACTACCGAATTTTCCAAATTGTTGGCACACAATGTAATTCCGGAGATCTGCATATCCGACTTTCAATCAAGACGGTATCTTTGTGTATGATCTGGGCTGAGAACAAGCAAATATATTACCAAGCCAATGATAAATTTAAGTTCCATTTAATATTTCCAATGTACAACAGAAGTCCATGTACAGTTCGATTACTAGGTCATACGTGTTTACACGTTTTCAAACCAAATTTTCTCTACTTGCAAAATGACCTTTCTACTTTTTGATTATGTTTTGTTTAAGCTTGAGCTCACGTTTTTCTTATACAAGACAAATTAAAATATGGAACCCTGAGTTAAGGTTACAAAATGCAATCTTTAATGTTTACAAACATGATGTTTACTAAAAAGAACTGTAAGTACATTATTATTATTATTATTATTATATTATTATACCAGATTTATATAGCGCCCTTTTCATGATAAACGCGTTCAAAGGCGCTTTACATCTAGCAAACGCAGCCACACAGGAGGCGAAAAGACAGTCTGGTTCTTTAATGTGCCCGGTGTATAGCACCGATACACGCGAAGCCTTCTTTCCTGGAAGGAACCAGTACAGGCCTCTAAGTTACAAGGTAACAACATGCAATCCAGAAAGAACTAACTGGGTCACCATATATAAACTACATTTTTTCTATAAAAGGGTTGTTACAAATTAACGAAGAACCAAAATTACAAGATAGGTAAGTCCTTAATATACTACTTTCTTGACATAATTTACTTCCTTTTGACTGGTCACTTGGGCCAAGCAGGGCTCAACATAAGTTTTCAATAATTTGTAATAGTCAATAAATTTATATATATGTGTATTATTCAATTGCAAAGAGCATTAACTCTGGAAGAAAATATGCTTCTATATGTGTTACTAACACACAACATTCATGTGTTTACCTGTTCAACCCATCTTTGGGACTTGCATAGATTGGGATGGATGCTCAAAGGCAAATATATACACCATCCCCCACCCACCCGCAAAATATACAACCATAATGCATGATGCAATTGTTTTGCCTAAGTTCTAGCCAAACATTTTATTACTGGGCTTTACTTTGTTCAAACTCCAACCCTTCCCCCCTAGACCCCCACCTACCTTAACCAAATCTTGTGCCCACATAACTCCAAGACAATATTATTGTACATTCATATGAAAAGTACAAAACTTACCATGACCATTTTTCTTAACACCCGATGATGCCACAAATGATCTGTATTTCTTTATAATTTTCTCTTTAATTGATGCCATTATACATTATCACATGACATACATGTAAGCAATTTACATCTTAATTCCATTTCTCACTGAATAAATTTTCCTACCAATCACTCAAAGAACATAAAACAACTTTTTCAACTACTATTTACTTCAATTAAGACACTAAAATTCCACATCATTTTTTTTTTAGTTTTTCTAAGTCACCATGTTTTTCACTAAGAAAGCCAACTTAATCGCAAGGAACACACATGAAAACAAATCAAACATGTTTGAGAGAGAAAATTTCCTTCTGGGCACTATATCTCTTGTACTACATGCTGATCTCCAAACAAAGGAATTTTTGTTCACTCCAACATTAAACAAAAACAACTTCAAAGACCCCTGAAAATGCTAACTTCCAGGTTAAAAAACTCCAAGAAAAAAACGTTTTGAAGAATCCATCTAGTTGAAAGCTTAATTAATTCCAGAAGCAGTACAGCTATACTGTGACAAGTTGAAGCACCTTAGGTAAACATACATGCATGTGCCACAGCAATTCTCCCGTACTTATCCACTCATGAATGAACTGTACAAGACAGGTTCTCAACACTGATTACAAACAGCTTGTAGATAATCTAAGTCCTAATCTAGTACAACAAGATTTCTGCAGATTTTTTGTGGCCAAATAATCATTATTTATAACAACAATACATCAGTCTGTTTTTCTCCAAATTTTACATTCTGGGCCAATGTCCATCTTTGCTTCTGGTATCTTGATACAAGATACAAACTTTTATTTATAGTTCGGTGCGAACATTATTTCAAATTTCCGATCAAAATTTCAGACCTATAAAAACAGAAGCAACAACAACAACAAAAGCAACAACAAAGTACATCTGCTGCAGGCAGAATCTCTAATTCTTTACAAAGATCAAAGTGTGACTCTAAACGTTATTATATATAACTGCAGTACTTCCAACTAGACAACAGTTGCAATGTAACTGTATATGCAATAATTTCATCCACATTATGTTGCAACGTTGTTGTTTTTTCCCCACATAATTCTTTGAAACTCTTAATTATACATAGACTGAAGCAAAATATCAAAACCAGTCTGCCTGAGTGTTTCAAGGCTGGTTCCCAGAAAATGTCAGTTCTGTAACGAGAATGTACAAGAGGAGGAATATCATGAGTTAGGATCTGTGTGAACAGCTGACTCAGAGCATCCTAGAGCAGATGTTAACCACAAAATACAAGTGCATCATCATTTACTATTGCTCACCTGGTTCCACTTATCAATGAATGCATTCAGTCTTCTTACCTTTGAAAAACCCGCATGAATTTCAGAAGTAACTGGGTCAGAATTAATCTTTCATGTTGACTGAGGAAGTTAAATTCAGGGTCAAATAAGTTTTATGTCTGTCTTCAGATCAGGTATAAATAAATCATTTTTTTTATTTCATTCAATAAACTGCATTGGCCCAGATTTTTTCAAAGTTTCAAGAAGTACAAAGAAATGTTTTCAAATGTAAGGCATACAGCTTATCTGGGACCACAGCTCGAAAACTTATGACTTTGGAACTGAATATATTAAATTAAAGTTGTTCCAACAGCATCAATAGGTAAATTAATTTTGTTCCTTAATTATAATCTCAAAACAAAAATAACTGCAACCTGTCAATAAAAGACAACTTCCTCACAAGGAACAAAGAAAATGCCCAAGCTAGAGCCACCGGTAGGAACCATACTAGAATCACACCCTCCTCAGGTAGAATTTATCATAATATAAAATCTGTATTCATCTGAACATTGACTTACTAGTCTACAAGCCTGTTCACTACTGCTGTCAATCAATGTTTTTATCAGAATCTATGTTATTGTACTTAACCTTATCACAGCCTGGATCAAGTTCAATGCATAAACCTGCTGAAAAATATATCACATTCTCTCATCTTTACTTTCTTCCAGACAATCTTAGCATAAATTTATTTCCACCACCTTGATATACCATAGCTATCACACCGCTTGTATAAAGTTGCCTTTTCTTTAACAAAATTTATCATTTTAAGACAAACTGCAAAAAAACCTGTTGTTCAAAACAACATGACTCATCTTAACAGAATCTGATTTCCGTTTAAACTTTCTTTGATAAAAGACTACAAAAGTAACTTGACTATTTTGATTAAAAAAATAAAAGAATCAGCTTACCAATGTTGTTACCCCTTCTCCACGACACAGTTGTCATGTTTTACATATATAAAATGAGTAATGCAAATTTAAGAACATTTTTACATTCCTTTATCACTGTCTTTAACTATTGCTAATTCGAAAATTATTCAGCCATATTCAGCAGTATTGAACAGGTATTAATCGCATTTGGCAAAAGTTCAAAGACCGTCAAAAAACGGAAATTTAAACAGGGTGTTATTGTGCTAGGACAAAAATCTGACATAAATACAGCAATATGGAAAGGGCACGACTGCGTGTATCAATACGCCCAATTTGAATTTAATCTGCAAAAATAAATAATGAAATCTTTCATACTATGTATTCTGATATACCATTTAAGATAAATAAACACCAAAGAGAGAGAACTCCTTTCCTTCTCATTTTGTTTACATGTTGTCTCCCCTTAAAGAGGGCCCCTGTCAAAGTCTTGTAAACTGATACAGTCCTTACATTGGTATGTTCTACTATTACATTTAAACAATAAATAAAACAATAATCCTACTGTTTGCATGCAAGGACCATTGATTTTCAAAAGAATCTTGACACACAAACTAATAAGCTTCTATCGCATGCTTGCGTTTCTCCTGTGGCTGACTTGATTAATTACAAAATGAAAATCATCAGATAAAAGAAAGAAGACTGTTTTCTGAGCCTGCAACATGACAACTTTGAAATGCAAGGTTATTCTCTCAACGTAAATTCCATCCTTCCTTCTCTAAACAAGAATCTTGATTTTACTGGGTATAGACAGTAACATGTAACTGCTATACCCACCTTTCGAAAATTCCTCGCCCCCTTTCCCAACAACGAAACATGCTCTCCTTTCAAAATAAGACTGTTTTGTAATTTCTGGGAGATATTTTGTTTCAAGGCCTCTCTAAAATGGCTATTCAAATACTGCAAAAAGTAAAAGGTAAGGGCAGACTTCCCAGAAGCACAGAGCACCCTAAACATACCCAGGGAGCCATGCATCACAAAGTTACTAACTCACAACAAATTTTCAATGGATACTGACATGGCTTTGTATCATTCTTACTTTTGTATGGCCTTGACCTATAAAATTTTGACCTTAAAAATAAACAAATAATGTCAGGTAAACATTATGGTGGTGTCCTTCGTATACATATCAAAGTTTCTTGCTTAGAAAAAAAAATCTAATAAGAAAACCAAGTTGAGACTGGAGAAGGAAGACGAAAATGTCCCTTTTACAATTCCTAACTAACAGTATTTCACCTTGAACTTATATTGAGAAACTCATTTATTTCATAAACAATGTCTATTTATTATAACCGATAACCTGAAAAAATTCAACATGCCTTTATGAAGGAAAAAAAAACAATGATCAATTTTCAAAGCAAATTGCGACAGCTTTATAGAAGTAAATACTTTTACAACGTAAATTATCATTAATGGGAACCTAAAAAAAATTGCATATTCCCTTATAAAACATACAATGATTCACAAAAGCTGGCTTTTTGTTCTAAAGCTTTCATTGTTTAAGACCTTTCCCTAATCCTTGCATTAATGTCAACTTGCGTGTCAGTCTGTCAAGGGACTGTACTACGGTCCAACTACCTATGTATTGTGCAATACTGTGGTTACCTCCCCTAGTGAGATGAATATATGGCTGCTCAATCACTTCTGGTTGACTTCCAGGTTAATTCAGTTACACGATCTATCACCTTAACTGGAAGTCTTGCCAACTTCTAATCAATTGTTGATAATTATACAAATAACAATGTTAAACACAAGTTTTTGCTGTCGGGCACAAAAAGACATCATAATCATAAAACATGTCACCTGGTGGCTTGAAAACACTGCGCACAATAAGCCTGGTACTTGGAAAAAGACTTTTCAACAAATTGGAAATTACAGTCCAAATGTGTTTCCTTTGAAAATATAATTATAATGATGGTAATAGTATTAATGTGTATTCTTAGTATAACTAACCTCAAAAAGAGAGCAGTTCCGGGTCAAAACCTTAGTTTGTTTTGTTTTGTTGGGTTAACATTATACCAACACAACTGTAGGTCATAAGGTGACTTTCCAGCATTGACTGTGGAGGAAGACCGCAGATGCCCCTCTGTGCATTACTTCATCACTGGCGGGCACCTTGGTAGAACCAATGACCTTCTGTAAGCCAGCTGGATGGCTTCCTCACATGAAGACTTCAATGCCCCGAGTGATGCTCGAACCCATATCGGTGAGGGGCAAGTGATTCATAATTGGGGATCTTAACCACTTGACCACAGAAACATTAGATTGGCCATGCATGTTTACATATCACATTGTCATACGAGTCACAACATTACAATATTCAATGTTCCAGCATTCACTATTTGCAAAACAATTTACTCCTTTAAACAGTTTATAACTGAATATCCTCCCTATATAATTATACTGAACCGTGTTTAATGGAGAAGAAAAACAAAACTATTAATGTAACATTTGAACCATAGTTTGAGTCATTACATATGAGCCGCGTCACGAGAAAACCAACATAGTGGCTTTGCAACCACCCCGGCGAAATGGAATTCATGAAATCATGAATTTTTCATAACCATTATGAATTATTCATGAACTGTTCTGGATCACTTCTTAATCTGACTCTATGAAGTTTTATGCATGAAGTGTCATTTGATCTTCTTCATGAAGATATCAAGCATTATTGACAGATTCATGAAATCCTTGAAATATTCATGAACTTGTTCAAGAAAGAATCAAGATTTTTTCATGAATGTCAATATACCTATAGAATTCAAGAAAAATTCTTGAAAAAAAATGATGAACATTTTATGAGCAGTTTAAGAATACAAAACATTCTTGATGTGTTCTTAAGAAAAAATCGTTTATGATTCATTAAAAGTACTAAAATTCAAAACCTTTTTCTAGTTTAGTACCAGTTCTTGAACCAAATTAGGAGTTTCTGAACTGTTCATTCATTAAACATAAAACATAGGTTTTCTTTCTACAATAAATGAATAAGTTCATGAACTGTTCATGAATGTTCATGAACATTAAATTCATAATGTCACATGATCAGTTTCCATTATTTTGTTGCATGCTGGGAAATTTTTTGCACATGTGATTCAGCAATTTTTGAGAAGTTTGTGCAGCAAATGAGAAGGAAATATTTATCATACTACAGTAAGGAATGGTTTAAAAGGAACATGAGTATACTGAATATCAAATAAGTAATTATGGTGTTGTCATAAATTGTTTATTTAAAAAAAATATAAAATCCTTTTAAAATGTCATGCTGTTCGCTAACGGTTTCTCCAATAACAATAGGCTTTGAAAGCGAACAGCATGGATCCTGACCAGACTGCGCGGATGCGCAGGCTGATCTGAATCCATGCTGGTTGAAAAGCCACTATGTTGGTTTTCTCGTGACGCGGCTCATATATTGGTTGTGTTCAAAGTAAGAAAGTCTAGCAGAAAGTCAGTGGAAACCCAACATGTTAAACAGAAAGACAACAAGCATTAAATGCCAGAGACAATATTTCATATAAAGTTAGGCACCAGCACAAAATAGCCAACATTGTAGAACAAGCAGGTACTGCCAGGCACTGCAAGTAACACATAAAAGCAGAAGAAAATGCCAGAATTCCACACAGACAGGAAAACAAAATAACATGACGTACAGTATTATGTCTCAGTAGCAAAAGGAGACATTAAAAATAACACTAAACAAGAGGCTCATGATGGCCAAAGATCGCTCACCTGAATTTCAAAGCTTAAACAGGCTAAAGAGTATGCAACTTGCTAGAGGACCATAATATGCATCAGGTGTCAAAAGCTCCAGAGGCAGTAGAAGCTAATTGCATAAATAATTGTGACAGATGATCAACAGTTCAAACACTATATGTTTCTTAGGTCTTTAAAATTGGGTGGAAAAAAGCAGACAGACAATTGGAGCACGCTGAGGTTACTTTGGAAGGTCCCTTTATAATGGTTCTGAGCGTTACAGAGGAAGTTTGATGAAGATCCCCATTTGCATAAAATTGGGAGAGGACCTTAGGACCCTACAGACCAAGCTTGATCAAGATGCATCCAGAGTTCGATGAGAAGAAGTAGTTTATAGGCATTTCTATATTTAGCTTCATTTGCCCCTTAAAGAGAGATGAGTGCAAATTTGTGACAGGACCTTACAACGATGCTACTGACCAAGTTTGGTGAAAATCTATCAAGTTGTTCATGAGAAGAAGTTGTGTAAAGGTATTTGTATCTTTAGCTCTAGTGGCCCCTAAAAGGGGCCGGGTGCTGCCATTTGAATCAATTTGGAATTGGAACTAACAATGCTGCTATAGATAAAGTTTGCTTTTCTAGCTTTTGGAAGATCCAAGGTGCCCATCCAGGCATTGTCTCAAGCATGAGCAAGCACCTGGGTAGAACCTCTGAACTTCCATATGCCAGCTGGATAACTTCCTAACATTAAGTATTCCACACCCTGTGTCCGAGGTAACCTGAACAGAGCTTGTCACATAAACATTTTACTAGTCCAGAGCAACTGAAAACTCTTGGAAGACTTTGGGGTTATTCTGTCTATCACACCTTGTCTGTCAAACTACCTTCTGCCCACAAGAAAAGCCGATTTTAGTGTAGTAATTTTTAACAATATGTTAAATGATATGGAGATCATGCTCCGTGACAAACTTTGAAGAGGATGATCTTGCCAATATCTTTCAAATATTGTTTTAGGGTTTACCTGATGTCAAACTAACTTTATCTGATAATAAGCAATAATTGTTTACTTGTATAATACCTGTCATTGATTTACAATGTTTTGAAAGAATTTTTTTTTATTTTACAATATGAAATTATCTAGGTCAAATAAAGACAGTTTATTGTTGATTCTAAAGTAGACCTCAATTGGAACCAGTGTAGCAAGGTCTAGTGTGATTGGTACGTGCCATAAGACTCGGATACATAAAATACTAAACAACACACCAAGGACTTCAATCAAGCAAAATGAAATACTGTTTATTTCAAAAATGTGTCTGAAAAGAAATTTGATTATGTAGAAACTGGAACAGAATATCATGCCTGAATTGTTAATACTACCACTGACCAATGATAGGAAAATCTATACTGGGCTTAAATGCTATCTATCACTCAGCTGTCCTTTACTCTACAATGACAAAGATCAAAGAGAAATTAGAAATTTGAGTATCACATATTGAAGGTTTTTTTTTTTGACAAGCGTGTCATTTTTTGCAAAGGGGAGTTTGATACCCCATCATTTTGCCAAGGGGATTTTGTTTATCCATTGCGGGTATTTATAATGACTACCTTGTATGATTTCTACTGAGGGGGTTTTGACCACTTTGTCATTTTTGATCCAAGAGGATAATAATATGACCAAGGGTATTTTGAGTGAGACACCTGTGAAAATGTTATTATCCCTTCTTTGTCAAGATACATGTTCAACCGCCCGCCCGCTTAACTCAAAAGGGGGAGCGCAGGTCTACGGACCGTGGGGTTGTGAGTTCGATCCCCGGGCGGGGCGTATGTTCTCTGTGACAATTTGATAGAAGACATTGTGTCTGAAATCATTTGTCCTCTGATTCATGTGGGGAAGTTGGCAGTTACTTGCGAGAACAGGTTTGTACTGGTACAGAATCCAGAAACACTGGTTAGGTTAACTGGCCGCCATTACAAAACTGAAATACTGTTGAAAAATGGCGTTAAACCCAAAACAAACACATTCAACCTTTCTATGCCTGTTTGATTTACTTATGCAAAGGTGGTCAGTAAACCTAACCAGCATGTTACTTCTAGAATTATGTACCCGTACTAACCTGTTCTCAACAATTAAGTGACATCTTCTCCAAAAGTGGACGTTCATAGACTTCTTTTCATATTGTGAAATGGTCACAGAAAGCAAAAGCTAATCTAAGCGACCAAACTCTCGACCTCTCTGTTCATAGTCTTTTGAGTGCTCTTCTTACTGAGCTAATCGAGTGAGCAAAACCTTCAATAATAATTCGGTCAATAAAAAATTAAGCTCTTTTTTATTCATAAGTAATGTCATTTCATTCTGTTAACATAGTATTAAAATTCAAATGCTCATTATTTTCAAATACGGGTCAAAATTATGTCATAAAAGAGCTATTAATTTTTCTCGTTAAGAAATTGAACAAAAGAGTTTTATGTTTGTTAGGTGGCGGTAGGTCTTGCTTGAACTGTTTGTGCCTGCCACTCAATGCTGCAATGAACTTTCTATTTTACTAAATTACCTAAATTAAGTTACGCCTTATTGAACCAAAAAATGCAGTAACTGTTTTTCCAATCATTTCCTTTCAAGTATTTGTGTCATGCAATAACAGTTACATAATAGCAAAACAACTCCAAACTAATATAATTATAGTCTATATTATATACCTTTTGATGTTGAAATTTAATAAATAACTTAACCAACAAGAGCTGTCTCCAAAGGATGACACATGCCCCCGATGGCACTTTGAATGAATAGTTATGGCCGATGTTAAGAGTTTAGGACCTTTGACCTACGGACCTGGGTCTTGCACGCGACACGTTGTCTTACTGTGCCACACATTCATGCGTAGTTATTTTAAAATCCATGCATGAATGACAAAGATATGGACCAGACACGCCCATCATTGCACTATCATGAAATATGACCTTTAACGTCTAAGTGTGACCTTGACTTTTGAGCTACAGACCTGGGTCTTGCGCGCGACACGTCGTCTTACTGTGGTACACATTCATGCACAATAATTTTAAAATCCATGCATGAATGACAAAGATATGGACCGGACATGCCCATCAATGCACTATCATGAAATATGACCTTTAACGTCTAAGTGTGACCTTGACCTTTGAGCTACAGACCTGGGTCTTGCGCGCGACACGTCGTCTTACTGTGCCACACATTTATGCGTAGTTACTTGAAAATCTATCCATGGATGACAAAGATATGGACCGGACACGCCCATCAATGCACTATCATAAATAATGACCTTTAACGTCTAAGTGTGACCTTGACCTTTGAGCTACGGACCTGGGTCTTGCGCACGACACGTCGTCTTACTGTGGTACACATTCATGCCAAGTTATTTGAAAATCTATCCATGGAAGACAAAGATATGGACTGGACACGAAAATTGTGGACAGACTGACAGACGGTTCAGAAACTATATGCCTCCCTTCGGGGGCATAAAAATATTTAATTTGAGAGAAATCCTGACTTTCCAGCATCCTCCCATACTTTACTGAAGGTTACACTGAATTTTAGTTTATTCCTCAGTGACATATTATGTAAGAACTAAAATATATTGCAGTTTCTTTTAATATATCTTTTATTAAAATTAATTTGATTTCTTTTTTTTTTGATCCAAAAAGACATTTTGTCTATTAATGTTAGGTTTATGACCTTCGCACTAGAGAGATTCTAGTGCTGTATCCAGCCATAGTATTAAGATATCTTCAACAACTACAAAGCACTAAGTTTACCAACAAAGGTCCACACCATGGCTATGAGCTGTCAGACACGACCAACTGTACAACTTTGGAAGTGGTCCACAAAAGGAACATCCAAGCCAATTTTCATTAACATTAATTTCTCAGATGCTGTTTGAAGAAAATGTGAACAACTGGTCAGATGCCACCAACACCATAGCTAGTGGACGTTGAGTGATATATAACAGCCATGTGCTCTGGTATATTAACCCTTACCCTGCTAAATTTGTATAATGAACCTGTCTATCTTCCAATTTCGACAGTACTATTAACTGTTAAAAGTGGTGCTTACCAAAAAGATACAGACTGAATGGTAAACAGTGCAGATCATGATCAAATTGCACAGATGTGCAGGCTGATCATGATCTACACTGGTCGCAAAGGCAAAATCAATCGTGTCCAGCATGGTAAGGGTTAAAACCACCAGTGTTCCTGGATTCTGAACCAGTACTGAACTGTCCTCTGGATGTAATGGAGAACTTACACGAATGACAGAAAGAGAGCAAATTAATTCATATACATGTACATATTTTTCTCTCTGTCAATGAGAATATTTGCCATACTGACATTGGTATCACAACCTCTTGACTTGCTGTCTTCAGCTCTACTGCAGAAGGTTTCATCAGTGAAGTGACGGTGGAAGTTTTAAGGTAGAGTAGGGTCCGGAGGGTTTTTTTGGGGGGTGGGGATGGGTCCTCACTCTCAGACCTCTATTTGCAACAGGAAAAGTAGCCTGGCCTTCAAGGAAAATCCCCTCCCCTGATTCCCCCCACACCATCCCCTCTTTATTGAAACTCTTGCTACATACTGACTGTTGTACCTGATAGATAAGAAAACATACCTTGACCTATGGGCACTGGCAGTCTGCTGGAGCTGTGACGAGACTTTGGTTTATCAATATCAGCATATAAATCCTGGTAATCATCAAACGGTGAACTATAATTCATTAAGGGCGAGGACCATAGATCCTTCTCCAGTTCTGCTTCAATCTCATTGGATAAAAACACCTCATCGTCTTCATCAAAATCCATATTTGGAAATATTTACATCACAGACTAATACGGACGGAGATTTCAACTTTAGCATTCAGGATTCACCTTGTTTTTGACATTTTAAATTCTCGTTTCCTGTTTTCAACTTTATGTTTTTCTACACTGACAGAAATCTATTGTAGAATTTTAAACCATGGATATATATCCGCTCGAATATCAATTTCCTGATACATATGCAGAATTTTTATTTCGAGAAATGACAACTGTATACACACGCAGTTATATATATATTTCCTTCATTTTGAGCCGACTATATCATCTTCACTTATCATATATAATAAGTTGGAAGTCCAAGGACTTTTAAAAACCTCTTGTGCAGAGTTAAATGAACACTGTGCATGATATTTCTCATCCATTTTTTAATTATATCAATATATCAGATAACCTTAAGAGTTTTATCGTCAAATTTCAAACGTTTTCATTTCAGTATTTAACACAGCCTTGTCATACATATCATTTTAAAACTACATTTTGGTCTATTTAAGGAAAACGTGTCTAGCACATTTTCTCATTTAGCAAAATTACACAAACGGCAAAAAATTAAATCCACTTCATTGCCTAAGGGTGTCAGTAATTTGAAGCCACTTTGTAATTTATAATAATTCAGACCTAGATCGTTCCAAGGTAACAACTACTAATTTTCTCATGCAATTTTCTTTATAACAGATGCAATTGCTTTTCAAATAAAGTCCTTTATCAGATGACAAACAGGTACAGTAAATTTATTGTTTTTACACCAATTTTAGTGTTTTTACATCAATTTATTATCAACAAACTGAACAGAAAGTCACGTCATTTATCGTATTTTACCTTAAAAAAAATAATTCCAAATACAGTGCACTGGTCACATAAAGTCTGTATCTCACATTTTTAATTGATATTTTTCCCCCTGTATATCTTATTCAGTTATCTTTTAATCTCTTTATCATTTTTCGAAATCACTAAGACAAGATTATCCAAATTTTAATATCAACATCTTTATCCAAACGAAATGAAAACAAGGTGATTAAATAGCAGGTTAATTATCATACGGTGTCGATAAAAAGATTTAAAAATCATACAAACTTTTTCACAGGGGATTGAAGTTTTGTATGGAATAAAATCCTATTATTACATTACCCTAAGTCAAATAATGGCTTTATGATATTAGCCGTACATAGATCTGCCATTTCGCATAAATCTTCTTATGGAAGTCAGCATACGGGTGTCGAAATATTTTTCAGAACTTTTTCACGTACACTTCTCTAAGTCCTTTTGATCCACAGCTTAATCGATATACCATTACCTATACAAAAATCTGCTTTTATTAACTTTTCCATACCATTATGCCATTTTTAACAAAACGTTTCACACCATTTCGTAAATACATAAAGCATTCCCAATATAAATATATCCAAACTTTGCCTTGTATGTAACACCTTGGCTCTATGACTTGTGTGTCAATAATTGATATAGTGTCATACTATATTATAAATACGGTCCTGTCCAATGAGGCGTATGTCAACAAATCTGACCGTATGATCCCCGATATAATCTTTTTTTGAAGGATGTCCAACTCTGTTCAACATTCATAGTACAAACACTGGCATTTTTTCAACTATTGTTTCTCCTTATTAATGTAATGGTAATCCGTTACACAAACAACCTGGAATGTAACTGATCTTCACACAATCAACTCAATTTTAGAAAAAAATAACGTTTTGACAACATCCAAAGCACACTTTTTTGGCAACAAAAGGAGATCATTTAAATCCCACGAATTTCGATTATTTTAACATGTCTTTCCAGTCAATTACAAATTAAATTTCAATCAATTTCTAAAAAGAATTTGACCGATCTAAATTTAGATTTATCATATTTAATCATTAAACACTTCAACATTCCAGTATGATGTAATGTCAAAACTTGTTCCATTTAAAGTAACCGTCGTTCCTCATTAAAACTCTATTTAATTACTCCCCATCATAAGATACCTGCTTGAATATTCATAAACTGCTTATTCAAGGCAAAAACATCTTTGTTACCACCCTTTTAATTAAATCACTTATAACAGAACGGGCTATAATTTATCCCAAAGTTAAAGAAATGCAATGTAATACACACAGATTCCCATATAGATCTGTACAATCCATTAAGTATACAGCGATTACATTTAGAAACGATTTTATATTTTACAATATCACAAAGTAAACAATTTCGTGACATACAGGTGAAATGACCTTTATCCTGAATGGGATACTCCAATTAGAAACAGATCAAAGAGATTAAATATTTACAAAGTACAGGTCCATTTGATTTCAAGGGGGGGATTAAGGCCACTTTTAAACATATATCAATTATGAAACAAGCAAAGAATCAGGGTTGTACAAACCTGTTGACATAATTCTTTGATAAAACATGTTCGAAAATAAATTTTGAAATAGAAAACTAAGTTAATAAACCCTTTATTTGCCAAAAGATATCATTGATTAATCCATGTTTAAAGAAGCTCCTGGCAAGATTAAAGTATCAGGCTACAGTATATAGTTAATTAACTCTAAATTTGCTTTCTTATGCAAATTTCCAACAAAGATATGTCATAAAGTATTTGGTGTCTCTCAGTGCAATCATGCTTTTGCTAAAAGCCTGAATTTATAATCTTAACATGAATTACCTATTTATGTAGGTATATGTGCTAAACCCCTCAAATAGGCTATATATACCTAACTGCACTAACTGTGAAACTATTATTTTTCATGGGAGACTAATTTTAGTAGATTTTGTGGTTCCATTTATGCACAAACTATAAAAAATTAAATAAATTTCTTATTAAAGTTTTCAAAATAAAATTAAGTCTTTCATGCCCCCACATAAAAAATGTGACCTTGACCAAAACCTCAAAATTTCATGACAGTGAATATATAACATTTGACACCATTCTGTATAATGGAACTACTTCTGTCCCAACGTTATTACCGCACCAAGGCTATTGCACCATTCTACCAAAATCCCTATTGACAGGATCTCTTTCTTTGGCTTACAACTGCATTACATCTACACCATGTACTATATTAAACAGACTGGTTTCAATTACAATGTATTTCAAACACAAAGCATCCTTGAAACTTAAAACACTGTGCACATCATCTATTATGCACCCAAGATAATTACACTAGATAATTAAAGTAAATATGAAAGTGTCCCATACAGATATAATGATATGCATATATTATGCATGCCGTGGTAACACTATATATAGGTACAAGATTGCACTGGTTTATCTAGTATTGTAATTACATCATTGCCGATCACACCCAGTAGTCAATATTTGGTCAATGTAATACAATATTATTGATCATACATCTCTAAATTATTATTTTTCAATAGCAGTTGCTGCCCTGTTTTTCACACGGTATTGTGCATGTAATATAAGGTTAAGACAAAATTGGACTTTCTACAATCAATTCTCACTCAAGACAACACTGTGTTTTCTGAAGGATTTCTGTGGCAGAATGGTTAAGTCTTCAAATAATTTGCCACTCACCACTGCGGGTTTGAAACCTCCCATTGGGTGCAGAATTTTTTCATATGGTAATGGAAGGTTGTATTTTCTTACCCATGTGCCTGCCCTTGTCTTGAAAAAATGCCTAAAGTCCGGGCATCTGGGCTCTTCTACTACCTTCAAAGCTGGAAAGTCACCACATGACCTAAAGATGTGTCTGTGAAACTTAAATCCCGACAACAAAATGGTAGAGTATGCGCTCCATATGAACGAAGATTACAAGGGAAAAGCAGCATACTTTGAAATTTCTAACTGGGCATGAAAAGTGACTAACAGACCTGTGGTCAGGCTGAAATAAGAGTTTATTTTGCTTTGACTGGACTGTTTAATGCAATTTTACAAAATTCAGTTATTTAAATGTCAGTAGAACAAGAAGAACTGGATGTAGTAACAGTACCAACTGAAACTTTACGCAAGGAAATAACTGCCCAAAAAGAATTTGAGGTAAATGACAAAATACTCAAGACTTGTCGTCTTCTATCACTGTTACCTTGAACATCTGTTTTCAATAACCAGAATCAAACTCACCAACCCTGGTCAAACTCACCACCTCAGATAAAAACTGACACCAAACCGGATCAAACACGCCACCTTAGACCAAAGTCACCATCCTTAGATCAAAGTGACATCACCCAAGACCAAACTCACCACCCCTAGATTAGACTCACCGACCCCTAGATCAGAAATCTTGTCTTCTAACTAAAGACCACAGGTTTGCACATGCAAAACTAAATATCCTGGCATCAAATTATCTTCCTAAGATCGTTGTATCAAAATCTTGAAATCCCATACCTCCTGTTATGAGCAAAATGCAACTAGATACCCTGTGGTACAAAGGGAAATTTTCATTTGAACAGTTTAATGTGTTTTTTTTTATTCATAATACTCCATTCATATTTTTTAAAACATGTAACTCGATACCATTATATATATATAAGTTTTTCAAACTGTTGGCAGCTTTCTACAAATCACTGAAAAGTAAGTACAAAGATGTCATAAAAGCAATTTTCACAAAAGGCCTGCTTTTTCTACTTATCTTTAAAAATAAAATTGAACTGGCCGCCATTTTTTTTTATATCAAATGCCATTCATTCAATTTCCAAGACCAAGCAACGAAACTGTGAGAGGTACAGCTGGAGAGAAAGATCAGGCCATATATTAACTCTATTACATCTTCATGTGTCATTTGATTATTTTTATTTTCTTTCATAGCAGCCTGCCCCAACAGGACAAAAGATCGGGACCTTTCTAATTGTATGGCTGGCAAAGAAGTATGCCGTGAACAAGGAAAGTCAAAGGTCACAGAAAAATATTTTTGGTCCACTGTCACTTTGCCGTAATTTATCACAATAGTATGAGATTATTATATTTACTCTTATGCTAAATGCTACTAATTAATTATACAATTTTAGCAGAAATGAAATCCATTTAATTCAGGTCAAACAGCGAGGTTAAAAATCAAAATCTTAATATTTAAAAAAAGATTAACGGGAAGTTTACCTTTTCAAGACAAATAGTCAAATACACTACTTTTTACAAAGATGAAGCATAAAATGCAAAATATTCGAACTGTAAAGGTCAAATTAAAAAAAAAAAATAAAGAAAATTTTAACATCGAATACATGACATGTAATCTGTCACCGACACTGTAAACACTAAATATGCATTATCCAAGGGAGATAATCCCTATTTTATAAAAGGTTTAAAAAAAACCCATTTCATTCTCTTGTTGAAAATCACCTTTAAATAATATAAAGGTCAAATCCATTTGCCACTTTAAATGAAAATTTATGTAAACTGTCTTAAATTGTTACAAACGAATACTGGGGCAATAAAAATCCAGAAATCTTTTGTGTTTGGTGTGTTATTTAAATCTGATTGTGACAGCTTGTAATAGGTCTGTTAGTTAAAGAATGGCCATGAAATACTTTTCATTAACAGTCTCTGGATACAGTCCAAGTATGCTAAAATTGTATATTCAAACCTTTTCATTTTTAAGTATAGAAAACAAGTACAAACTTATAGTTATTACATGACTCCTTATATAAATCACCAATCCAGAACTTGTGCCATATGACTGGTCTATATTCAACACTGATTACTGGGCTAATAAGTAACAAGAGCTGTCACTAATGGAGACAAATGCACCCCCGCAGCACCTTGACCTTTGACCTGGTGACCTTGACCTTTGACCCCAAAGTCAGGAGGGGTCGTGTACTCAATAAGTACAATCAGCAGGTGAAGTTTGAAGGTCCTGGGTGCAGTGGTTCGCGAGTAAAGTGCCTTCATGCAAAAAGTTAACGTTGTGACGAACGAACGAACGAACGAACTAACGAACGGACGGATAGTTGAAAGCTAATATGCCTCCTTTTGGGGGCATAAAAAGACAGGAAATATGAAAATTTCTGATAAAAAATTTCAAAGATTTGACCTAGTGACCTAGTTCTTTACCAAAGTGACCCAGATAAAAATTCATTCTTGATTTATAACAGACAAATATTCTGACAAAGTTTTATAAAGTTTGTGTACAAAATGTGGACTCTATGGTGTTAAGAAAGTTTTTCTATGAGTTGACCTGGTTTTGACCCTAGATGACCAAGTTTCAGACTAGTCTGAGATATTACTAAGGGATACGTTCTGACCAAGTTTCGTTGAGATTTTGACTTACAGTGTTAACAGAAAATTTGATAAGGACAGACCACAGACACAGGGGTATCACAAGAGCTAACCTTGAGCATCTTGTGTCCAGGTGAGCTAAAACTTGCAAAGTGAATCAAATACATCATTGGGCTGCCATCTTTGTTCCCTTGTACTGTCCATGTGTAGAAATACGATAAGCCAATAATATATCAGCTTAAAGGCACACCTCTTACTTAATACCAACATACCTTTACATTCAATATTCTTTCATAACTAACCTTTAGACTAATTTTTCCTTAATTCAATAAAGCAGTAAGGAGGCAAAATGCTTTGAACAATAAACTTTTTTCAGATGAAAAATCATAAAAATCATTACTACTAAAGGTTCCTACAGCCAGAAGTATTACACTGGTTCCAATAATCTACATAGTGGGTATACAGCACCTAATAAGATATATCAATATATATTTCAACTTGATGTTTGTCATATGAAAGCCTAGCATAATACTGTGGTCAACATTCCAGTTGGAGATCAAAACAAAATCTCATCCTAAAATAAGAACGAAAGAAAAAATCAATCTACATACAATTTTAAGTTTCAATATTTCTTATCAATATAATATCCTAAACTATTTTTATAAGTCGCGCCATTTTTAGTTTCAAAGCTATCAAGGAATGTCAAACAGAACATAGATTTCAATTGCCTGGTTTGATAAGCATGTTTATATATACCATATAAATAAGGCTACTACTTGACAAATTGGCAATAAATTGTACCATTTTAGAACTAAAAGCTTTCAGATAGCCAAGATCAATATTGCTTGGTGACCTTTACGCAAGTCTCCTGACCAACTCAATATATATGAAATAAAAGTATTAATACTTTTTTTTTTTTAAGAATATGTCATTCTGTTTATTTAACTAACAGTTTTCCTATTTTTAGCAACAGTTACCTTGACCCTAGTGCCCCAAAAGTACTATTCAGCTTTCTCTTACATACCAAATTTCAATGCAATAAAAAGGTAAAGGTCTTGTTTATTATAGTGTCACCCCTATTTAAAGGGCCAGCCAATTTGGCTTATGAGACACCTTTATTGTGCATACCAATTACCTCCCAACTTCTACCACTATGCCAGGCGCCAGGCGGATAGAAGTCGGTAATCATTCATTTAACTAGCTCGCGGCTCACGAACCGGCCTTTTCGGAACGAGTCCCATGACAAACATCCCCCGGACGAACGCTCCCCATGGAGCCCGAACCTTCGACCTCCCGATCCAGAGGCGGACGCCTTAACCACTGGGCCATGGTGATATTTCATTTCTGATTAAGTGTTGCGTAGATTTTTTTTTTAACTTTACGTAGTAACAACAGTGTTAATGCTAGCCATCCCAAATAGAATACCAAACAAAAGCTGTTTGTAACACACATACTCCAACCATGATTGCTATTTATGTAATTTTGTACACTGAGACACTGACCTTCAACAAAGAAGTCTGATGACTGTAGGCCAAAGTGTTCTTTAGTTATTGAGTGGAAACTGTTTTCAGTTCCGAGTTCACTGTGTCCTTGACCACATGATCTCAAAACAATAGCGGTCATCAAGCGACCACAGGCTATCTATCTTTGTAGTTTAAGGGCTGTAGGCCAAAGTGTTCTTTAATTACTGAGTGGACACAATTTTTTTCTGTCTAGATGTCACTGTGAACTTAATCTTTGACCTACTGACCCCTAAAACTATACAGGTCATCTATTTTACTATTATTAGTAAGAATGACCTTGGCCTAGACCATAATGGCCCAAAATATTGTCCTCAATAATTTCTCTAAGTATAACTTGCTGTGTTTGGTCAGAATAGGTGATCATTAACTTTAGTTATTGCCTTGTTTTTTGTTGCTTTTTTTCTTTTCAAAAACATTGATACTGACCCCTGCATCATCAATGACAACACAGAGTTTAATTGCATTACCTCATTTCAGACTTCAATAAATAGGCCCATTATATAATTACAAACTAATTTGTGTATAAGCTTGTTGCAAGCCAAGTTTGGTATGAAAAGATTATTCCAAACATAAATTACTGCCAGGAAACTTTCTCTAATTTAGTAACCATGACCTTGACCCATGCAGCCCAAATGCAGTCCGAACCTTTCTATTCTTTAAAGCTACCTACATTGAAGTTTCAACTCATTATCTAATTCCTAACTGAAATTATTTTCTATTTTCAGTAACAAGGGCATTCATCCTGACCCAAGAGACCCTAGGTTTCCAAATTAACTTGGTATATGTTAGTTTTGTGACAAAAGGTCTATCTAAAAGTAGCTGACTTGGTACTCTTTCATTCCTATGTTAACACAGTAGCAACTAACAAGGTACTAATACAATTAACAAGGTCCCTGCATAGGTCATTAGCAGATTTTTTTATTTGTTATATATTTAGTTGCTTGTTTCAACAGTTAAAAGGTTCTGCTAAATAAATAAATAAAGGCAGGTTTTTTTTTTTTTTTTTTTTTTTTTTTTTTGGGGGGGGGGGGGGGCATTTAGATGAGGTAAGACATTTGGGAAATGATGTGATATGGCAATATCAAACATGAAGATTTTTAAAGTTTCCACTATATAAATATAGGGAAAATAAACCACATCCTCTGACGGCCATGTTTTTTGAGTAATCGAAATAATCTGAAAAATCTTGGTAGATGAACACACAAGGACCATTTGTGTGAAACTATTTCAAAATCAGACCAGCAGATTCATACAAGAAGATTTTTTAAAGATTTCACTATATACATATAGGCAAAAGAGACCACGCCCCTGCCGGCCATGTTTTTTGACAAATCATAATAATTTGAAAAATCTTTGCAGAGGGTTACATAAGGACCATTTGTGTGAAATTATTTCAAAATTGGGCCAGCAGTTTCATACCAGAAGATTTTTAATTTTCCACTATATACATAAAGGGAAAAGTGACCACGCCCCCTGGCGGCCATGTTTTTTTGACGAATTGTAATAATCTAAATAATCCTGACAGAGGGTTACAAAAGGACCATTTGTGTGAAATTATTTTGAAATCTGACCAGCAGTTTAAGAAGATGTTGTTAGAAGATTTTTCTAATTTTAGCTGTGGTGGCCCCTATGTACAACCAAGCGGAACCATTTGAACAATTTTGAAAGAGGACCACCAAATTAACATCCATGCCAAGTTTAATCAACTTCCACCCAATGGTTTCAGAGGAGATGTTGTTTGAAAATTGTGTGGATGGACGGACGCCGAACAGTAAGCAATCACAATAGCTCACCCTGAGCACTTTTTGCTCAGGTGAGCTTAATAAACTTGTCACTACTAATTTAACTACATCCAATTTTCTGCAAGTCTCTATGTAGAGTGCAACCACTGTAGGATTGCCAATATCCAGTCATTTTCCGAATCGAAAATTATCTTTTTTCCAAAAGGTCCAATATTCACATTTACAAAATAAAATTATTGTAGTGTTAATTAACTTCAAAATTACTCATTATTAACATTAACAGAATAGCAGCTGTAAGATGAAAATTAAATGTTTCTAATATTAATCATCTGAATATAAACTAGAGCTATCACTAAAGGTGATGAATGTACCCCCCGCATGCACTGACACAGTACATTGCAATTTGACGTACACAAGATTGCATAATTATGTGGACTGTATGTATATAGACTGTATGTATATAGACTGTATGCATACAGTATAGTAACAAAAAACAAAGTCCCATAACTATGCAGAATATTTATCTAAAAGAATGTAACATGCACCATGCACAACTAGAGTTGGTACTGATCACTTGTGTGAAGTTTCATTAAATTGTGTGTAAGGGTTTGGTAGATTAGGCACGCACAAGATTGCATATGCAGACTGTATGTACATAGTATGTTAACAAGAAACAAAGTCCCATAACTCTGCAATTTTTTTCGCTGAAAGAACCTAACATGCCCCATGCACAACTACTGTTGTTACTGACCACTTGTGTGAAGTTTCATTAAATTGAGTCAAGGGGATGAGGAGAGATGGTGCGCACAAGATTGTGTCTATGTATATAGTATAGTAACAAAAAAACAAAGTCCCATAACTCTGCAAATTTTTTTCCTGAAAGAACCTAACATGCCCCATGCACAACTACTGTTGTTACTGATCACTTGTGTGAAGTTTCATTAAATTGTGTCAAGGGGATGAGGAGAGATGGTGCGCACAAGATTGTGTCTATGTATATAGTATAGTAACAAAAAAACAAAGTCCCATAACTCTGCAATTTTTTTTTCTAAAAGAACCTAACATGTCCCATGCACAACTACTGTTGGTACTGATCACTTGTGTGAAGTTTCATTAAATTCTGTCAAGGGGATAAGGAGAGATGGTGCACACAAGATTGCGTCTATGGCCAGACAGACAACCTGAAACCAGTATACCCCCCCTTACAACTTTGTTGTCGGGGGGTACAATGAAGCAGGGATCCCGCATTCCAAATTAAGAACATGAGATCAAGAGTATTTCAACAGAAAGAGCAAGGAATCTTAACCACACAACAGCAGTGCCAAACAGTAACAAATCCCATCATTCTACATGCTGCTATGCTGTAACAAAACCAGAACTGGTTGCAAGAAAAAAATTACTGCTAAACATGGTCCTGAAAAAACAAGGGAGAAGAAACATTTGGAGTATCATTTTTTCACTCTGTTGAAGACACCCCTCAAGAGCAAATACCTTCATAACAAAAGCTGTCCATAAGACAGCACGCTCGACTTTTCTCAGTGCTTGACTCTGAATTAGAGCTTTGCCAGTAAAAACTTTATAAAACTTTAACCAAAAAATTCTAAGTTAAAAAGGGGCATAAGTCGGTCAAATTACAAATCTGAGTTATGAAGACTAGACATTGACAGTAAATAACTATTTTAAGTTTCAAGACAATAGCTTTCATAGTAACAGAGATATCTGACTTTATCAAAAACTTTAACGAAAGGCGACGCAGACGCTGGGGCGTGTGCAATAGCTCTACTTTTTCTTCGGAAAGTTGAGCTTAAAAGGGATAATTTTCTTTGCCACACAATATGTATATTTATTTGTGTAAATACAAACAACCCCTGTAAAACAAACATATAATGACTTTTCTAGCTGTGTTGTTTTACAGAGTCTTTTCTTAATATAGGTTGTTGCCATACAGCGGTTGTTGCCTTGCAGAGGTTGTTGCCTACCAGAGGGTGTTGCCTTGCAGAGGTGTTGCTTTACAGAGCTGTTGGCTTCAACAGGTGTCACCTTACAGAGGCCTTTGCCTCACAGAAGTTGTTGCTTTACAGAGGTCTTTGCCTTTCATAGGTGTTGCTTCACAGACACTGTTGCTTTGCAGGGGTGTTGCTTTACAGAAAGGTCGCTTTCCAGTAGTGTTGGCTTACAGAGGTTGTTGCTTCACAGAGATGTTGTTTCGCAGACAAGTTGCCTTACAGGGGTGTTGCTTAACAGAAGTGTTGTCTTATGGAGGAGTTGCTTTACAGAGACTTTGCTTCACAGAAATGTTGCCTTACACAGGTGTTGCTTCAGAGAGGTGTTGCCTTATAAAGGTTGTTGCCATACAGAAGGAGTTGCTTTACAGAGGCTGCTACCTAAAGGGATGCCACTAATAGTGTTGTCTTACAAGGGTTTTTGCCTTACAGTGTGTACAATTTTCCATCATATAAACGATATGGTGTCTACCTGTAGCAGTGAGCACAATGCCCGACTTTATAGTGCTGCCTCACTGGAATAGCACGTTGCAGACACTGACATGATATCCCACCCAGTCACATTATATTGACACTGGGCTGCCCAGTCCTAGCACTATTGTCTTAATTCTGAGCACCAAACAAGGAAGCTACTAGTACCATTTTTTATTTCTTTGGTATGACGCGGCCGGGGATCAAACCCACGACCTCCCGCACTTAAAGCTGGCCCTCTTCCACTAGGCTACCGAAGTGGTTTTACAGAGGTGTCACTTTATAGTGGTTGTATTAAATGTCACAATTTCTATAAAAATTTGAAAATTGTATCAGCTTGATCTAATTCACTTACCAAGGTCTGCTGTAGCTAACATGTTGCCAGATGTCTTTACTTCATCAAACTTGGCATATACTTGATTTAATCTGAAATGCAATATTACAGATTTTAGCATACTTTAAATATGTCATCAAACTTGGAATACACTTGATTTGACTTGAAATATTTAAGCACATTTTATTTCATCAAACTTGGGATACACTTGATTTGACTTGAAATATATAAGCACATTTTATTTCATCAAACTTGGAAAATACTTAATTTGACTTGAGATATTAAAACTCTTTTTATATCATTAAACTTGGTATATAGTTTATTTGACTCGAAATATTTAAGTATTTTTTTGTTTCTCAAAACTTTGCATATACTTGATATGACCTGGAATTTTTAAGCACTTTATTTCATCAAACTTGGCACATACTTGTTGCGACTTAAAATGCAGTTCAAAAGATTTAGACTGTGTGTAGTTTTATCTACAGCCGCCCCTTGTTACCCATATGGGGCACTACATTTTAGATTCCTTTAGCAGCGTCTTGTTTTCTACTTCAACCCATACTGGTAAGTATCTTTACCTTAATAATTTGAAAGTGCCTTGTTTATCAAAGCAATATCTCATTATTCAGTCGCATACAAAAAAGATTATACAAGAGGAATCTGAAAGCCCTGTTTGGCTCACCTGACCTAGTTCTTTTCCCAAGTATCACAGAATCTAATCTGACCTAGATTGCATCAAAACAAACATCCTGACCTAGTTTCATGTAAATCAGGTAAATATTTAACTAATTTTTTCAATGACTTGATTTAGCAATCTTGTTTTTGTCTATAGTCTTCCCAGTCTTGAATCTGGCCTATATTTCATAAAGAAGAACATCCTGACAAAAGTATATGTAATATAGTGATTACGGACAAAATGTGGCTTCTAGAGTTCTCTATGATCTGACCTAGTGTAAAAACTTGGGGTAACCAAGTTTGTAAACTGACCTAGATTTCAAAGAGACAAACATTCTAACAAAAAATTATGATGATCAAGTAATAAATGTGGTCTCTATAGTGTAAACAAGGTTTTCCTATGATCTGACTTGCTGATCTATTAAAGACGTTGAGTAACCCAGTTTTCAATGTAACATAAATTTCATAGAGAAAAACATTAGGAAAAACATGATTTGATATCAAAACACAAATGCCTACTACAAAGAAAATTAACATAGCTATTTTATTTAACAAGTTTCTACACCTTCGGAATACGCAAAAACAATCACAGATGATTATAATATGTAGTCAAATGTTTGGTGACAGCTATTTTAGTATTGGACCAATATTCGCATCAGCAATATCCATGCCAGGGGTGTGGAATTCATATGTCCGACTTGTCCGACTTGGGACTTTTTGACAGCGGACAAGTGAGTTGTCACATACCGTTTGTCCGTGGACAAGCACAAATTTTCTGCTTTGAAATGAAAAAGGAAAGAATAATTTAGAAAGCTGAACAGTGCTTCAAATTTATGTTTATAAAAGAAATTGACGTACGAAACAAATGTTTCACCAGCCGAGTGGCCTCTCAATTTCTCATGTTTTGGGAAAACCATACTGCGTCTAAATTTAGCATCTCTTTCTCTGCATTCTGATTGCTTCCCTGTTACAATCTCGCGTGATTTTTGCACACGATAATTCAGCCAATAGAAATAGAAAAGTTTTGGATAAATTCGTTGTTACAACTTCGTCTGCCAACAAAAATGGAAGTCAACAGTCAAAGCACAAAGCGCTTGCTAGTACGAGTCAGGAAGTATGATGTTTTCTGACAGAAAGTTTCATGCTTTCTCACGTGGCTTCGCATGGCATGATGGCACAAGCTAAAGTGTCAAAAGCATTTTTTTTTTGAAACAGCTACAGTATTACACTTTATTATGTTTGCTTTTGTAACTACTTGTAGATTATTGTCCAAAATAAAGAATTATTTGCATGCTAAAATGTTGAAAATCCGGGCAAATAAGTTTTGACTGCGGACAAGTAGATTTTTAAGACAAGTGAAAAATATTGGGATTTCCACACCCCTGGCAGGGGTGTTGAATTCCTATGCCCGACTTGGGAGTTTTTGCCAGCAGACAAGCAGATTTTTCCAGTGCGTTTGTCTGCGGGCAAGTGAGTTTTGGAGCCATAAAATAATAAAAAGCCGAATTTCAATCATTAATAATCTGAAAACGTTTTATTTCTTTCCAAATTTGCATAAAACTGTGCTTAAAATACGTAACCATCTGCACAGCATAGAATGTGTTTCCCCCGTCATGGGCCCCTCGCTAAAAGCACCTGCTATTGGAAAACTTAGCTTCCATTGGTTGTATCGAGGCAACAAAACAGTGCTAAGGTAAATATCATGTGCAGTATATCGTAGCATTTCAAGTAGTTTTCAGTACAAAATGAACAAATCTGACGTTAAATCGGGTGGTTCAAAGCCGCCTGAACAGTCTAAAAAACTGGAAAAGCGCAAATCAAAAGCGCAGAGAGACAAAGAATATGATCGCAAACATACATGTGTGTTTAAAGATTGCTGGTTTTCTGACTTTGGTTGCCTGCGAAAGGATGATAGCTCGGACACGCTGTATTGTCACATTTGCAGTATGTTCCCGCAGACTGCAGATACTTTTGCTAAATGTACATTGGTAAATCGAGGAATTATTGACTTTATTGTTTCCTGTAACACATTCATATGTTGTAGTTAATGTATTGATTCACAAAATGTTGGTTAAATAAAGCAGTTCTTATAACCCTGATGCCTAGTTTTCACTTTTTATTTGGACAAGTTAATTAAGCTTCGCACAAGTAGAAAATTCAGTCAAACTTGTCCGTGGGCAAGTGGATAAAATCCAAAATTCCACACCCCTGCATGTAAATATATTTTCAAGTATACTATTTCGGCATTCTTCAGCAAGTATCGGAATATGGTTTTCCATACAAGACAGGGAATGCCAAACTTGTATACAGAAATTACTAGCTGATATTTCAGGTCAATACTTTTAATAACGAACACAAGTTAGTAAAGTTATACCTCTGTGGAGCTATATTTGATCGTTTTGTGAGATCATTCCGCACTTTCTCTCCGACATGTCGGTAGATCTCGGCTAATGTGTTCATTGCTGCTTCCCGAACCTGACAAATGCAAAGGTCTTAATTAAACTTAGACATGTACCTGACAAGAACGAAGTCCAACATTAGAATTAGACATGTACTGACAAGAACGAAATCCTGCATTAGAATTAGACATGTACCTGACAAACGTCAACTCCTGTGTAAAATTTAGACAAGTACCTGACAAAAGCAAACTCATGCCTTAAATTTAGACATATACCTGACATATGTAAGGTAAGACTGTTATGTATATGTGTATGTCTAGGCATGCATACATAATATGATTACATATTTAATACTGATTTTAGTACTCATTTGCTTGTCACTCAATATTTAAAGAATTGTACTCAAAATAAAATGATCCCAGAGAAAAATTTATTAATTGACATCTTGGTTTTATAAAATAACTTTATAAATCATGTTTTATGTTGTTCATACTATACTACTTCTTTATAAGCATATAACTGCCTACATGGAAACTCTATATAAGCACTGCACAATTTTAAGTTACTATAACAAACAAATGTGATTTCATAGACAAATATTTGAGCCGTGCCATGGGAAAACCAACATAGTGGCTTTGCGACCAGCATGGATCCAGACCAGCCTGGGCATCCGCGCAGTCTGGTCAGGATCCATGCTGTTTGCTAACGGTTTCTTTAATTACAATAGGCTTTGAAAGCGAACAGCATGGATCCTGACCAGACTGCGGGGATGCGCAGGCTGGTCTGGATCTATGCTGGTCGCAAAACCACTATGTTGATTTTCTCGTGGCACGGCTCATTTCATGTTCTATAAGGCAGTTTATTTAACATCAAAAACAGATAAAGCAGATGTCCAAATACATGTTATGCATATCTGATGCTGAGAAAAGTTTACACATGAACTTATATAGTTAGAACCATAAAAGGGAGGTAATTAAGACAATGAATTCAATATCGCATTCTACTATACTAATCAATATTCAAACAATTGACAAATATATTAGAAATTTTTTGTCAAAAATAGATTTAACAAGAAATAAGAATATTTAATGTCTGTAACAAAAAATGTGACAGCCATTTTATAAGCAAAGGCATTATAGGACCCTTTATTAAGACCTTTTACACATATAAATATTACTTTTGTAGGGTTTTACGACACAATTATAAGTAATATGGCGAATTATCAGCTTTTTGAAGGAAGAGAAAAAACCCAGGTGTCCCTCTGTGCATTATTTCATCATAGGACAGCACCTGAGTAGAACCACCGACCTTCCGTAAGCCATCTGGATGGTTTCCTCACAAAGAATTCAAAGAATGAGCGAGGCTCGAGCCTACATCAATGAAGGGCAAGTGATCTGAAGTCAGCAACCTTAACCACTCGGCCATAATGCAGAAACAAAAATCATGTAATTCTGTAGTTCTGTTATTGTAAAATCTGCCCAAAGAGAAAAAACCAACCTGTGGTGTCTGATCCTCTAGAAGTTTACAAATGGATGGCACAATTTTTGACAACTGCAAACATCTTGCACCATACCTGAATATAGAGACAAACAATAATACATATACTGTATTTATTCAAGATATGTATTTATGTAAACAACTACTGTACACATACTGCTCAAACGTAGCAAGAAAAAAGAAAACAAGCATACTTTTTCTCCCAACCCATCACTATGTGAGGAAACTATCTACATACCTCTCATACGATACATTGTGCCAGTTATTATCTAAAAGTACAACAGACATGTAAAACTTGGTTATTTTCATTTTGCATCAAACAAATTCTTTAGAGATATTTTCTATAACATTTTCAAACTTTTTTCATTTCTTTTTGGTTAAATGCCATTTTTCAACAGTAATTCATTAATGTATTGTAACAGCAAGCAGTCAACCTAACCAGTGTTCTTGGATTTTGTACCAGTACTTAATTGTCCTCAGCAAGTATCATCTCACGAAAATTAATCCTCCCGTAAATATTCTCCATTAATATAATGCTTATTCAAGTGACAGGGCCCTCGTTTGCCGATTTTTGGGGCCGAAATTCGGCCCCATTCCCCCCTCGAAATAGTATGTTTTTTTCCCCCCAAGTATAGAAAAATTCCCCCTCGAAAGAAAAAAAAAATCAAGAAAAAAAAAATCAAGAAAAAAATCGATACCCGATAGTCTTAGGAGCCCGGCCCGGGAGATTTTCAAAAGACGCTCAAAGGACCCGGCATGATAATTGCCTGTGCGTCACTCGGGACCCGGAGACATTTTCCTTTGATAATCCTTCCTCTTATCAGTCATTTCCTAAAGTAAAACTATGTCCACGATAAACACGTGTATTCAAAATAACACTCGCGGTCATGCCCTCCTTCCTTTGATCTTCTGCTAAATTCCCGCCCTTTATCCTGTGGACATGCCACGCTGATTTTCTTTATCAGCAAGTTACGTCACGGCGAGTGCACATAGGTAATGAGAATCAATGAAGTGTTAACATTAATTGATAAAGCGTTACCCGTATTGAGCCTGCATACTGTCAAAAAAGGCGGCCAATTATAATTATCGTAATTAAAGAGACCAGCTGATTACGAGCATGTGAAAAGTGTCCTGCAAGATTTCTTCATGCAAACTTTAAATTAGATCATTGTTTAATGATTGTACCTTAACTTCAACGAGAAAATCCACAAATTTAATGAATTTGGAAAGTAAAAATAAGTTTAGAATGTCCATTCACGATTCTAATTACACCCGATGACATATGCAATTTTTCCAAAATTCACTAAAAAAACTGACTTTCAATGCATTTTTAATGAAAAGTAGCATCATTATTTGAGGAAAACTATCTCTGGTTTACCTTAGTGGACCAAGTAACTGGCAAAAAACAACATTTCAGACGACATTCCAAAAGTGTGACCAGTATCCGGAGTAGTACGTTTTTGGATACATTTTTACAGAGTGTTTTTAGCACTTTTCTGCTAACAAACATAAATATTGACGAAAAAACCTCATCAAATTTAAAATGAATTTTGATAAAAATTTATTTACAATATGAGATTATATGACCTGAAACAGAACTTGTTATTATGCTGTAACATGTTCTTGGTTGTAGATTTAGTAGCTATTAATTACGTAGTATTACTTTATAAGAAAATATAGTCAATTGTATCGATGTGTTGGGGCAGGACTCTTGTATTTTGAAAAAGGACCCTTCAAAATTTGGACCCAAGGGTCCCGGGACTCTTGGGTTTTCAGGTCTAGTGGAACCCCTGGTTTTACTGATCCGTATTAATACGCTCGTTTTTCAGTTCCCCGGATGCGTGTATGCAAAGTTACTTCCCTTTGAAAAAAAATGTTGCATAATGCACATCATACAGTAAAAAGATCACGGATGCAACTGGGGCGAAATGCGCAAAAATAGATTTGCTTTTTAAGCAGCATGCTCTCAAAAAACAAACTACTGTCACGGACACCGCTGTTTCATCAGGGCCAGACATGCACAATCAGGTAGATACGATGAAGGGAAGCCCTGCTCCGGCTGCTGCTGAGACAATGTCCGTGGATATTGCTAGTGCTTCCGTTAATGACGACATGTGAACCTCGATTGGATTCACCTAACTGATTTAATAAAAGAAAATAAAAGTTGCCTGTTTTCAATAGATTATGTTCTGTACAATACTTCAGATATATTCACATTAGTTTGATATCTGTAATACTCAACTGACCTTAATTTAAGGGGTTATGATCAGATGTCATATCTCCAGAATGAATTCCCCCCTCCCTTGAAAACGACGCGAAATTCCCCCCTCCAAGGGCCCCGGCCCCAATCCCCCAAAATGTAGAGAGGGCCCTGAGTGAGATACCATTTTAACAATTTCACGAATATTAAACCTCACGAAAATTGCGAAATTTCAAAATCTCTAAATTTTGACCCAGCTTAAATATGTGCTTTTACAGCATATAAATACTGACCTTGAAACATACACGTTTTTTTTTGGTAAATTTTCACTTATTTAGCGAAATGGGCTGGAGTACGGCTATACTATCCCTTAAAAATCGAAATCTACATTTCAAAGGCATAGCCACAGGAGCAGTAGGTGCTTAATCAACCAAATTAACAATTTTAGGAAGATCTTTTGTTCTCCCTGTTTTTGTTGGGTTTAATGTCACTCCGACACAATTATAGGTCACATGGCGACTTTCTAGCTTTTGATGCTGGAAGAAGACCCAAGGGTCCCTTCCAGGTATTATTTCAGGCATGAGTGGGCACCTGGGTAGAACCATTGACCTTTCATTATAAGCCAGCTCGATGGCTTCCTCACATTAAAGACTTCTACACCCCAAGCGAGCTTTCAAACCCACAGTGGTGAGGTACAAGTGTCTCAAAGTCAGCAACCTTAACTACTTGGCCATGGAATTTTAGGAAGAGCATGAATTGGTTATTTGAAATTGTCAAAACAGAAATCAATATTATATAGCAGGAATATCAACCTTTATTTAATTAAAAAACGTTTAACATTATTCTTCAAACTGCTATAATTATGAATAAGATACAAAAGAAGCCTAACTCACAACTAATTTTTTTTACAAGAGTAATACTTTAAAGAGCTTTATTCCACACAACTCCAGTGCTTTTATAATCTGTTTAATGCTGTTTTTTTTTTTCAATCAGTATTTCAGTTATGTAACGGCGGGCAGTTATTCTAACCAGTGTTCCTGGATTCTGTACCAGTACAAACCTGTTCTCCTCAAGTAACTGCCCGTAGTAACTGGAGGACGAATGATTTCAGCCTCAATGTCTTCTATCAAACCATCAAAGAGAACATACATCTTGCCCCAGGATCCAACTCATGACCCTGTGATTTGTAGATCTGCTCACACCCTATTGAGTTACACTGCCTAGAACCAAGCTAAATCACGTAATTTTTACTTTCATCTACAACTTTTCACCAACATAAATAGTGTAAATATGGAGACTTTGGGACACCCCTCTATACAGGAAAATACAGCTTACCTGTTAATTGTGTTCTGCAGGCACAACAGTACGCCTTCCCTGACATGCCAAAGCTTGTGGTTGAACGTACCCATGATTCTCTCAAATACATACTGAAATAAACGCAACATTCACTTATTGCAAAGTAAACGATAATCCAGTTTGTCCGATACCTGTTTAACACAACATTTTCAGCAGGCTTACAGAAATGCTGAATGAGTAAAAGACTTGAGTTAAATTTTTAAATCAAGAGCAGACAGAGGCCCAGCTGGCTTGGCTACTTGAAAAGCCTGAAGACAGTGGGTGCAAGAAATTTTAATACCGATATATATTTACTTTTTTACTTTCGATTTTGAGCACATCAAACATAACAAGAGCTGTTTGTAAGAACTGTCAATAAGTCAGCATGCTCAACTATTCAACAATTTTAAGTCAAACTAGGGTCACACCTTTCATTATAGTCAGACAATACTTATATCACTGAGTAGCAACAGCAGCTGATAAGCCCTGCAGACAAACATCTGCCAAAAATTTTTTTTTGGAAAATACTTTATAATGATGCCAAAGACAAATTGAGGAAGATCCATAAGGTATTCCTATTTCTAGCTCTGGTGCCCCTAAAAAGGGCCAAGTAGAACCATTTAAACAAACATAACATGTCCATACAAGGATTCTTTGGACCAAATTTGGTGAAGATCTATCAATAAATTTATAAGAAGTAGTTATTTTTTTTTTTATTTTCAGCTCTGGTTTCCCCTAATACGGGCCAAGCAGAACCATCTGAACAAGCTTGAGAGAGGTGCTTAAAACAGGGATGATAGCAGGGTGGCCAAAGTGAAAGTAAGCCTAGGAGCATAGTTTCATGGCTCTGGGTCAAATATTTTTTGAGCTACATGGGAAACAAACTTTTAATCCCCTCTGCATATTTTTTACAAAGTCAACAACAGTTACACTGGTCTAGCTGAGTGAAATCCCAAACAGAACATCCGTTGCACAACTTCATATGCTATATAACTGTCCTCTAATATTTCATGACTCTAGTCTAGGTTATTACTTTCTCAGATATGTGTGACACAAACTTTTATGCCCTTTACGCATACTTTTTACCAAGTGAAGGGTCATAATTCTGCTTCTGCTGAGTGAAATTCCACATGCAAAACTACACATACTGAGTAACAATCCTATAAGGTTTCAGGACTCAAGGTTAAATACCTTTCGGGATACACATGTCACAAACTGTTAGGCCTTTTATACACTTTTGATTGGCAAGGGCCATAACTCTTGGTCAAGTGAAATCCAAAACAAAACAAAATCCCAAGTGCACAAATTCACATGCTGAATAACAATCCAATGATGTCTGATGAGTCAAGGTCAAACACTTTTTGAAATATGCATAACATAAATTTGGATGGACGGACGGAGGGACGGGCAGACGAACAAGGGTAAATCTAAGTGCCCCCTCCCAATCTTTTTTTTTTTTGGTGATGGTGGTGGTGGAGGTAGTGGGGGAGGAGTATGAGGGGGCACAAAAAGGCTATTACTTGCCATATATTTAATCAAGTTATTTTTCAATATGCCTGATGACTTTCTGCAAAGTTTCAATCCAATACTTTCAATAAATACTGATACATTGCCTTGCACACAAAATTTTAACCAAAGTGCGAGCTTCACGTCGACACTTGAAATGATACCTTGATGAGCAGAATAGCTCTCACAAACCTTTAAACAGGTTTGAGAGATAGAAGAGATTTATTGTATGGAGGATTGTCTGGCTGTCCCCCCTTACTAAGACCAATCCTTATGTTAAGTTTGATGATAACTGGGGATGAAGTTCAAAAGATTGAGCAAGACTAAGAAATATGCCATAAAACTTTAATCCGAAAGCAATGCCAACAGCAACAACAACACTGAAGAGAAGGCGTGACAGCACTCCTTATTCTTCAAACAGACAAACTAAAAGTCATTATGACTGCTACAACAATGCAGACATTTTCGATAAGTGGTAACTGAAGTTTTTACCTGTGGAGTTGAAGCCGGCATCATTAGTTTCAACAACAACTGCTGGGCTTGCTCCCGCACCTGCAAAAATTACATCATTAAACAGTATATTGCTAAACATTTTGTATACGGTTTGGACCGCACACGTAACACAGCAACATGCATTAATTTGGGCTCTTCAAATAAAATGCAATTAAAACAGTTTGTTTTTTATTTCTTTATTCCCAATTTCCCAGCCAATAATTTCTGATCAATACAGTTGTCCATACATTGCAACATGCATATTAACTTCTCCTTTGATGTGCCCCTTATTATGAAATGTTTGTTCGCACATATTAAGCTTGCTGAGAAAGGGCTGACAGTTTGAGAGTGTCATGTTCTAAGAGTACCTGTAAATATTGATGACATATTCTAGATGTCCGCAACCGGTTATGCAACAAGTGCGATTTTCATGCAGTCATTGTTACGCAAGCCATACATGGCCGATTGTAATCAAAATTCTCAAGACTGATTTTCGATGCGTATTATATTCCAATGTGTGTGTTTTTCCAAAATTTTGATACAAGATCAGGGATGCGTAATATACAAGCTAGCATGATATATATTCAAGTGTTTGCAGTACTTTCTCACAATAGATAATACACTAACCTGTTCTTTTGAGTCTCCAAGCCTGTCTACACAAGCTGTAAGAACTGAAATGAGATAAGTTAGACCTAAAGGTTAGTAAGAATACTACAAATCTAAAAGGCTATACAAGTTTCTGATGGGCTACATTGTGGCATATAGTATTCAATATAGTCACCTGTAAAAAACAACTATTTCCTCCAGCTACGTGTGTGTCACACATGTATAATACACAACAGTCGGTGACGCTTTGATTTACAGTGTAAACATGTTTCAAATTGGCGGTCCTAATAATCAACCCAGTTATTGCCGCGAGGAACAAGTCTAAAAGTTGAAAATATTTGAAAAGGGGGAGAATTATGGTTCTGGCTGGGAGATGGGAGGCAAGTTGAAAATTAGGGATTTTGAGCCTCTTACCAGGGAGATCACATGCATGATAAAACGTGACCATTTTGTACGTGACCATTCTCAGGTTTTATTTTACTTTCACTCCTACAAATTCACAAGATTTGTTTCCTAAAGTCAGCAAAATGTGTGTTCATTAGCACATACTGTTTCAACTTTCTCCCTGACCCATATTTACAAAGATTCAGATGCTGACCTAGGTTTGTAGGTTTATTTTTGGTTTAGCACTGTTTTTCAACAGTATCAGCAATGTGTGTGTTAATTAGCAGAGACTGGGTTTTTTGTTACGTCTGAACTTTCTCCCTGACCTATATTTTTACAATAATTCATAAACAGAATAAATGTAGGAATAAAAATAATGGCCTAAGACTTCGAACAAAGTATATTAATGCTTATGACAATTTGTCACTGTCATTGTCCTTCACCTCAAATTAATATTTGGAAGTTACCGTTAAAGAAATTTGTAGCGGTACGGAATTCATGCACATTTTGATAAACTGGTGATCATTCTGTAACTGACCTACTGCTGAAAAATAGTTTCTAAAAAATTGGAAATAAAATTTAAGTACCTGTCGTAACATGGGGTTTGAACTCTTCGCCCATTCGATCTATCATAAGGCAAAGGATCTCTAGTCCATTGAGGGAAATCTGAAAATTAAACATACAAATGTTTAACATCGCAGGAGTGAAATAACAACATTACATAATTATGGTATATATATATATACACTAGAGTAATAAAGCTTTGACGATGACATGATTTTAAGTACAGGCGATGTTAGTCAAACTGACTTCCTTTCTAATAGGTAAAGAAGGAAGAAATTTTGATATTTCTGCAGGTAAGTTTACATGTGATAAAAAGAATATAACATCTGTGCCTTTCCACATTCAATTTATTAAACTTGTTGAATAAAAGTGATAAAATGCTTGCCAGTGCTTCACATTTTATTATTTTATTCAACTCTTTTAATAAATTCAATATGAAAAAACTCCCATGTAATATATCCTCTATTTAAATACCACTGAAAACAAAAGACAATGTGTCATTTTCTTGTTACAAAAGACAATGTGTCATTTTCTTGTTACTAATATTTATGAAAATATTGATTTCATAATCTTCTGTATAAAATTGGTGCGACTCTTCACTGTTCCTGTGGATTTAAATTTGTGGATCTGAAAAGCCACAAAATCCAGAATCTAGTCACTACACCATTATTAAACCCTTATCATGCAGGACACGATTGATTTCTGCCTTTGCGACCAGTGTAGATCATGATCAGCTTGCAAATCCATACAGTCTGATCATGGTCTGCACTGTTCGCTATTCATTTAGTATCTTTCAGGTAATCACCCCTTTAAACAGTTAATGGTACTGTCCAACTTGAAAGATGGACAAGTCCATTATAGAAATGTAGCAGGATAAGGGTTAAAATGATTTCATGACATGCAAAATTTAGCACTATATTTTGATGCTGCAACTTAACTGCGAACTAATATAATTATGCTATTCATATAGACTTTAGTAACGTAATGTTGTCCATCAATAAAATTCTGCAAAACTGGAAGAAAAAACAGCCTGCCTTATTTTTACTTTTCTTACCATAATATGTTGCAAGACTTTGTCAGTCAACAGATGTTCAGCTTGCAAAGCATGTCTAGGAACAACAGAACGATCTGATCTACGTGCATTAACTCTGTTGCTTCCCAAAGAATCAATGCATCCCATATCATAAACCATTTTTCAGTGTCATTGACCTCCAGTCAAATAATTTCTGGTGAAATCCTTCCAAACTCAATAAATCAAATAATCCAATAATCCGATCACACGTATCAATTCCTATATTGTTGACATTTTAAATTCTATGCCTCCAATTTTAATAATTAACACCCCAACCAAACTATAAATATAATATTTATACCAATATTTCTTTCAATACAACATGACGCTGCAGGAATGGTAAAACACCAGAATCCTGCAGTCTCCTGAAGATATAATATGTCAATACGGACACACACTTGGAAGCCTGCCTGGGGTTTGAGAATTAATTAACATTATATTTTTTATAGCTCTCTTATTCTGGATGCTGAAAAAAGGCAATCTTCTTGTAATACTTTTTTTCTTTCATTCATATAAGTGGAAGACAATGAATAGCAATTTTGTTAAATTCAAACCCAGGCCATTTTTTCATCCTTTTGGGGAAAATGCTTTCGGAAAATGGTTTTATTGAGAAAATTTGCAAATTACCAACATCTATGTAGGATATTTTTTGTGTAAAATATTTATGGATTGCATTTCAGTAATTGTTCAACTGTATAACTGTTGTTTTTATAACCAAAATATATATACAAATTAGCAAAACTAACTTAAAACAGCAAAAATCCTAAAAGGTAACACTAATTTGTTTTGCTTTGGGATTACCTCCTTTTACCAGGGGTGGTGGGGTGGAAGCCCGGAAGCATTCGGTCAGCCTTCCTAATGAATATTCAATCATCTTCGAAACAGCAAAAGAACTCAAAATCAATCTGTTTATATCAAAATCAACCACATTCTGCATTGATTCTACTTTTGTTTTGACCATACGTAGTACACCTTGCTGGGCTTGTCTTTAACTCTGTAGACACTTGCCCATCGGACAACTTCAACTGTATTTTTACTAGCCCAAACCAAATTTTTGATTGCCCAAATATAACATTTTGATGTGATAAGATATTGCAATGCAGTATTATAGCAACAAAAAAAGAAAGGAATACTTCTCAGGATCTTTCATCTATTTCACTTGCTCGATGGACAGCCGAGTATGATTTTTTGCATGCACTTTACCTGCCCCGGGCAACAGGGCAGTCCTTATGGTTGTACCCAGACCTTGTTTACTGGTAAAGTTGTATGTATAATTTCATATGTTTTGTAACAAAATAATGCAAAAGTTATAAATTATCACTAAAATAAATCATCTATAAGAATAATCTAACAAGTCTGGCGAGATACTCCTTCTACTTTTTTTTTCTATCTAGAACCGATAAGGAATAAAATACATTGGAGAGAATCAATATGTAGTGATATTACTGATAAATAAAACCACTGTTGCTTGTTATTACATTGACATTTATTGTAGACAAGCAGCGCACAATCCAATTTTATTCTATTTCCACAAGTGATGCAAAAAAAAACTACATTTTCCTAGCCAGCTCAGTCGTCTCATTTGAAAATAAAACCACACTGATCTGCCAACACAGGATATAATCCCAGAGATTATAGGAAATGGTATTTGGGTTTTCAAGCAAGAAAGTTGTAAATAAAACTTTAACATAAGATAGTGGTGGAAATAAATGACTTAAGAACTGCTTTCATCTCAAATTAAGACTTGTTTCCTAATTGCAGCCACATCAATTGGTCTACTTGAAATGGCTAAATGTGGAAAAAAAAAGAAAAGCACAACAGGGAAGGAAGGTTACATGTATGTTGACTGACCAATCAGAAAAAGATTACTTCAAAAAGTTCAATTCCTGCTGAAAGAACTCCAGTGGACCAAATCCTTATCAAGGGATAAAAAACAGTTTCAAGACTGAAACAAGGTCGGACTGGTCCTAGGTCATAAAAGATAAAAGGTAAGGGTAGAGAAGACTGAATTTTGAGACCAGTCTCAGAATGCTACAATGCTATTGGTCAATTTCAAATATGAGCTCTGAATTAACCAATCAGATGCTGGGTATTTGAGACTGGTCTCCATACTCAAGTTTTACAGTCTTTAGCCCAGGTAGAGTCTGACTGGTTACCTCTGAGCACATTTTTGACCAATGACAAGCATACGTTCTCAGACTGGTGTAACATTTATAATCTTGGAATTTGAAGATCTCCATAATGATGCATCTCAAGGGAGACCAAAAAATTGAAAATGATTAAGACATTTTACATCTATATCTATCTGTAGCATTGTAACTTGCAGGTTTCTTTTGCCCTGAGCATATCACAGTGGGTGAATACTGTCTCTGTTATCTGAGAAAATCGATTGCTTCTACAAAACAAGAGTATCAGCCAGAATTTCCATAAAATCTATAAAACACATGCAACAATCTAACATATATCCCCAGACGTGTTATATTTTTTTGTTTGTTGATCAATACACAATGTCAATTTAATACAAACTATGTTTTGTACAATACATCTTATTATTATTACGCAAAAGCCTCAGTTTCTCCTTGACAATGGTTAATTATACTGTTTCACTGAGATATTTAAATAAAACAAAAGAGACAGAAAATTCTGTGTTTAACCTTTCAAAATCAACAAAACTAAAAAGGCTTTTAAAGAGAAGTGCGATCTTTGTATCAATCAATTTTACTTCATTTGAATAACTTTTGTCATCTCCATCCATTATTGATTAACTAACATTTTTCCTTGGCACACAGTTTTCAAAATGCTCCCCTGTCCCTCCCAAAAAATAATTCAAAACACATCACTGATGATGCAATAAAAAACAGGAAGTTCAATGAAATGAAGTGCCAGCCATGCATAAAACTAGTCAAAGCAATCCATTTCTTTACATTCATTTTACTTTCCTTTGTTCAAATCAATTCATATGTGTAGCATAATGTATGACAATTCATTGTAAACAACAGCTGTTTCATGACAGCACACATTACTATTCTGAAAATATTTCTAAGCTGAAATGGGATATAATCTTGCCAAAATGAAAGCCAGAGTTCTGAAACCTGCTCTATGAAATTACCTCATGATGCGAGTTGTGTGGAGTTTGGAAAGCATTCAGTCCAGTAATTTCTGAGCAATCTGTTTACATGCAAAAGTTACTCCGCCAAAAGAAGTAATTAATAAATTTTAATGTTATTACCTTTGGTGGCTCCTAAAAGGGGCTGAGATTCCTCATTTAAAGAAGTTAATGGATGACTTTATAAATAAGAATGCTATAGACCACGTTTGACGAAGATGTATCAAGTGTTTCATGAGAAGAGGTTGTTTTAGTTGTAGCTCTTTGAACAAAATTGGGAGAAGACCGTACAATAATAAAGACCAAGTTTCAAAAATTTAGATGAGGACCTTATAGTGATGCTACAGAACAAGTTTGATGGAGATCCATCAAGCGTTCAAGAGAAGAAGTTGTTTAAAGATTTTACTATTTTCAGCTCTAGTGGCACATTGAGCGGGTCAAGAACTACTCTAGTGGCACATTGAACGGGTCAAGTGCTACAACTGGACAAAACTAAGAGAAGGCTTTTAAATGATACTATAGACTAAGTCAGAATAATTTAGATGAGGATGTTATAATTATGTTATAGAACATGTTTGATTAAGATATATCAAGCAGTCATGAGAAGAAGTCATTTAAAGGTATTTCTATTTTTAGCTTAACATATAGCAGCCCCGTACAGGAACAAATTTAAACAAGAGCACCGCCTTGCGGGTGCTGACGCTCATCTGATTTTTTTTGTATAATAGAAATATTGTCCTACCCATGATTTTCTAAGTCTAAAAAGGGCCATCACTCTTGCAAAAAGCAGGATAGAGTTATGTTTCTTGATGTACAGTTTCCACTTATGATGGTGAAAAACTGTTGCAAGTTTTAAAGCAATAGCTTTGATAGTTTATGAGAAAAGTTGGCTTAAACATAATATTCAACCAAGAAAATGATTTTTCTAAGTCCAAAAGGGGCAATAATTATTGCAAAAAGCAGGATGGAGTTATGTTGCTTGCTGTACAGGGTCAGCTTATGATGGTGAACAAGAGTTGCAAGTTTTAAAGCAATAGCTATGATAGTTTAAGAGAAAAAGTTGACCTAAACATAAAACTTAACCAAGAAATCTGATATTTTCTAAGTCCAAAAGGGGCCATAAATCTTGCAAAAAGCAGGATGGAGTTATGTTTCTTGCTGTACATGGTCAGCTTATGATGGTGAACAAGTGTTGCAAGTTTTAAAGGAATAGCTTTGATAGTTTAGGATAAAAGCTGACCTAAACATAAAACTTAACCAAGAAAACTGATTTTCTAAGTCCGAAAGGGGCAATAATTCTTGCAAAAGGCAAGATGGAGTTATGTTTCTTGATGTACAGGGTCTGCTTATGATGGTGAACAAGTATTCCAAGTTTCAAAGCAAAAGCTTTGAAAGTTTAGGAGAAAAGTTGACCTAAACATAAAACTTAACCAAGAAATCTGATATTTTCTAAGTACAAAAGGGGCCATAAATCTTGCAAAAAGCAAGATGGAGTTATGTTTCTTGCTATACAGGGTCAGCTTATGATGGTGAACAAGTATTCCAAGTTTCAAAGCAATAGCTTTGATAGTTTAGGAGAAAAGCTGACCTAAACATAAAACTTAACCAGGCAACGCCGACGCCGACGCCGACAACCGCTCAAGTGATGACAATAACTCATCATTTTTTTTCAAAAAATCAGATGAGCTAAAAAGGACCTTATAATGATGCTTGTCAGAAGTCTATTGAAGAGTCATCAAGCAGATTATAAATAAGATGTTTACAGGTTTTTCTTTTTTAGATCTGTCATCTAGCAGCTCCTAAAAGGAGTCATCTGCCACCATTTGTACAAATCTGGGAGAGATTGTGATGTATGATGCAGAACTGAAGACGACAAACACTGAGATATCACAATAGATCACCTTGGGCACTGTGTACTCAGCTGAGCTAAAAATAAATGGAAAGAAATTACTTGTTGCTTGTAACTTCTTTTCACAAATTGACACAGCCATGAAAATAAGGAAGAACAATCAGTGTTTCTTTCCACTGATTTCCGAATGGGGCCGAGGCCATTAGAATTGGGAAAAATGTGTCTTTAAACATTTTTTATTAAAATGTCACATTTAAGGGGGAAAAAAATTGGTCATAAAATCTATCATTATGCATTAAGTTAGCAAATCTTTTTGTTTTAAATGTTTAAGGTTTCATAGGTACAGTCTTGCTTGAAAAAGTTGAAAAACAAGAGCTGTCATTAATGGTGACAAATGCCCCCACAGGGTCTTGACCTTTGACCTGGTGACCTTGACCTTTGACCTGGTGATCTAAAAGTCAATAGCGGTCGTGTACTCAATAAGTACTATCAGCATGTGAAGTCTGGTCCTGGGTGCAGTGGTTCGCGAGTAAAGTGCCTTCATGCAAAAAGTTAACGTTGTGACGCACGAACGGACCGGCAGTTGAAAACTAATATGCCTCCCTTCCGGGGCATAAAAATCAAAAATAATTTGGGAAGTTTATCTTTGAAATTGGGAAAAAAACATACTATTTGCCATTAGGATTGGGGCCCAATTTTGGCCAGACAAAAACACTGACTGTTCACTAATAATTACCTTATAATTACTACACGTAACCCAAGCAGTAAGGCCTTCAACCAATGCATCCATGTCATCACACGCGAGGGAGCTCCGCGGATCACTCAAATACCTAGACATCACTTCGTAACATTGCTGGCGTTTTCTTGTATCCTGTGTGGTAACATTCGGCACAAAGTCAGACAGTGACCCGCTTGCCATGGTCCTAAGTTAAGTTGTTGTTTTTTACTCACACAAAAACAACAAGTATCACTGAGACTTCTTTAAATGCAACTCTGGTAGCACCTTAAGGTCTCAAACTGGGTCTATAGTTATCTATATCATACTTGAAATCTGAAAGAAGACAGAAACAAACCTTTATATGACATTACCAACAGAAACTTCGATATAAATGCATTCTGTAAACTTGTGTTGAATATTTGCAACAATTTGTAGCCGTTTTACAAGATCAAATTTATGTCAAATCATGTGTATTCTTCTCTTCTAGAACGAGGCAATAACTAAAGGTGATGACGATATGATGATGTAATTGCAACTGACCTTTATGAATATATTGACTCCTAAGAGCCAAAAATCTGGTCTATCAGTCATACAGATGTTTAGAGCAATTGCAATGTGTCTACCTTTAGTTTACTTGGAACAGGATTTTGGAATGTTTTATAATGGCTTCGAATCAAATCTAGCACAAAGGTTTTAGAACTGTTCTACACTGAAAAGCCTATTTCAGCAAAAGCTATTAAATAATTCATGCCTTATCATTTTTGGCAATGTTTTAAGACACAAGAGCTGTTTGCAAATCATGTATTGCTGCTCTGATGGGTTGTCCCATTTTCAGTTCTGCTATCACTATAACCCTGAGGCCTAAAATAAAATATTGTTCCTTCTACTTCTTCGAACCGGAAAAAAACCCACTGCGACCCAAAATATTTTATTGCAAAATCCAGTAAAAGATTATTTTTTCTTTTAAGTTAAATATTTCTAGGTTCAAATAGTTTTGGGACGAAAACAAACATAAGTACAACTGAGCTGGTACAAAATTCGCTTGGTTGCGTGTCTGTAAGTGCCAAAAGCGGTAAATATTTCTTCCAAGAGCTGATAAATTGTCCACAGCCATGTTTGTTTGACATACTTTTTTATTTCGGGTTGGTTTACATATTGTTTTAACCATCATTGTCACCTTATTTCTTCATCAGTATTCTGCCAAGGATCAAAATGGTGGGTAAGAAAAAAATTGGGACATTTTACAAATCTTGAAGACATCAAGTTTTGGAGCTTTTTATCATTGAAAAATCACCAATATTACTATAATTGAGGTTTTTACAGTAATTTAGCCATAGATATGCCTTCAACCATTCTGAAATTTGCTATCACTTTTCTTTTTGGCTTAACTATGATTTTCTAAACCCTCTGTAGTTTGACTTTGGGGCACACTTTCAGTTTCGTAGACAAAGGGTGTAGAACAGTTTATGGGTTTTGAGCTGTCATGGAACTTACTTAAGTTACTTTCAATTTCACATGCGAAGGCAGTGAGTGGGGAATGGTCAACAACATCAGTTTTTAAGCTGCCTAGGGGCTTTTTTGGTGAACCACGTAAAGAACTTGTTGCCTGCAAGTGCAGAAAAAGGTTCAAGATCATTCTACATTTCTATGCTAGACATTTTCTTTGACGTTTTGCGGGAAAATGGAGGCAAAGGAATGGCCGATTTGTACACAGTTCCAGTCATCCGGTATGCACTAATTTTCATAATGCAACAACTGATGCTTCCAGACCAATTTAAGTGCAACATTCGTAATTTTTATGACAGAATACGACGATACCACAGCCTCGTCAGAACACTGTTGAGATTGTCTAGGAGTGAAAGCCTCCTTTTTCCATATATTGCAGGATATTAAAAAACATTGGTTGTAAACGAAATATCAGATAGGATTTAATCTACCGGTATTCGCCTAAAACTTGAATCTAAATGGTTCAAAGATACCAGCGTTCACTTGACTGTTTACTATAGTCATGTTCTTTCGAAATAGAATTAACTGAGGAAAACCAAATAAATCTATACTTTTCCATACCATTAAATTTCATTGTAAAATAAACCACCGATAAACATGATAAAAGATAAACAAGGGTATCATTAAACGTAATGAATTATATTTGAAATTCAGCTAAAAAAAGATAAAAACATACTTTACAATACGTCAGGCCCCTAAATATGTAGTTATTTAACAGGAACAGAACAGTTTGTTATATATAATCAATTAAGTAGGCATTGTTCAAATCTTCCATTGTGCATTGTAATGCATAGTCACATTAATTTTGAATTCTTCATTAAATATTAAAGAATAATAACGGGGGACCGGGTGTGACTGGGATGGTGGGGGTGACCGGATGTGGGTACACAACTTCACATGTGGATGATAAATGTTCATGGAAAAAAAGGAAAGAAGTTTAATGCAATTCTACCAACTGGTTAGTTTGTTATGTACAAATATGTGGATTTTTAAACAATTAAAGGGCAACAACTCTGAAGTTACTAAAGAGATCCTGACAAAACTGAGTGTGCACTACCACATTATGGTGATCTAAATTTAATTCAAGTTTCATAGTTCTAGGTCAAATACATCACAAGTTATGAAGCAGAAATGAAGTTTTATTTAAATATTCCAAACCACTTCCTAGATATGACTCCAACGGATGGAAAGACGACGCCAAACTTATATCCCTCCGCCTTCGGTGGGGGGATAAAAATATAACATGTTAATGATGTTTGTATTATTTTCAATGAACAACGTGATGCATACCAACAGCGAATGAATTGGTCATGATGTGCAGTGTGCCAATTAGGGGTGTAACGATACATCGAACTATCGATGCATTGCGTTACTAAGTGTCCCGATAGCATGCATCGATAGAAAAGTCACGATCCAATAACAATCGCCGATAGTTCCTTCAACAATCGATAGTTTCGATAGTTTTGAAATTTTAGTAAATACAGAAATAATTTATAATTTATAAACCAAGAAACAGAGCCAGCTTTCATTTGTGCCTCGGAAAATGTTTACGTCTCCATTACAATAATTACCCTCACGGAATTTAACTACCATAAAGGACTGAGAAGTCTGGAGATAATTAATAAATTTAGTTTCTTAGAAACTTTGATTAAATATATTTAAATAACCTGTTAATCTTAGATGAGAAATTGTACTATGAACATGGAGAAAGAAGGATACTTGTATTATACAGCAAACTGTTCGGTAGGGCCCTTCATTTAGTGCTGGTACACCTTAAACCGATCGTTAATTTTCGTCTTTTTCGATGCTCTGGGTTATTAACATGTTGACACTCGCAACAAAATGGCCGATTCGTTTGAGTATACCTTGCATAGGTTTATTGTTTTACTTATTGTTCCAAGCTAAGGAAGTCAAGAAATATTAATGTTAGAATTATTTCTGTCCATTTCATTTATACAAACATCTCAATGTGTGTTAACAGCAATTATAAACAGTGCCGTCTCTTACACTGTGTAACAATGCCAGTTGGTAGCTTTACTGTATAAAATAGGATGGCCGATAACTATTGCAATAGTATCGCAATAGTAACCTGCAATAGAATAGTATCGCAATAGTTTTTAAGCAATATCAATAGTATTGCAATAGTCAAAATTGGCCTCAATAGTCACCCCTAGTGTCAAATTGTGTTGTAAAGACAACATGGGAATATTGAAAAGTGTTCAATCTGTATTAGAAAACATTTTATCCAATGACCAAAGAAATGCATGGATTTTACAAATTAGTCATCATCTATAGAATCAGCTAACTCTGTAGCAAAAACAAATATCAGTGAACGCTCTCTAACAGCAAGATGACAACGACATAAGGCCACACCAAACTGATGTCTTGTTCTTCGGATTTTTTCAAAAGTATTTGGCGCGAGCGAGCGAAAAAAATTTAACATATATTTTTTTTCAAATCATCTTTGATACTGAAGTGAGCAAAGAGCGATGAAAAAAATAGAGTAAATAATCAGTTGTGTCATGTTTAACACCAGATCAAGTGTGTTTCTGTTCATAGGCTGGCCGGAAAACAAATATGTGTGAAGTAACATTCAGACAGCATTGTCTTTGGAGTATTGAATGTTTAATGTGTGATATATACAATAACAAGAGCTGTCTGATGACAGCGCGCTCGACTATTCGAAGCATTGATTGAAGAATGGGGTCAAAATATTTCCATGGATATTCAGACAAAAGAAATAAATAGATTAGACAAGCAATGTTCCTGTATTTCTTTGATTTCGATAAGTCTTGCACTAAATGGCAATGTATGAGCCAATTTCAAAGTCCAAAAAGGGCAATAATTCAGTCAAAATAGTTATGTACTCTTGCCTACAGATGGAAATCATAATTATAAACAAGTGTTCAAAGTTTAAAAGCCATATGTCAAATAGTTTTGACAAAACATGGATTTGTATGAAAACAGAACCAATTTCAAAGTCCAAAAAGGGCCATAATTCAGCCAAAATAGATGACAGAGTTATGTTCTCTTTCCTACAGATACAGACTATTATACTAAACAAGTGATAAAAGTTTCAAAGCCATATGTCAAACACTTTACAAAAAATATGAACTGGTACGAAAAACTTAACCAAGATTTCTAAGTCAAAAGGGGCCATAATTCAGCCAAAATCCTTGATGGAGTTATGTACTCTTGCCTATAACTGGCCATGGTGATGGTAAACAGATGTTGAAAGTTTCAAAGCTTTATCTTAAAAGACTTTGTCAAAATATGAACTGGTACGGAAAACTTAACCAGGATTTCTAAGTCAAAAGGGGCCATAATTCAGCCAAAATCCTTGATGGAGTTATGTGCTCTTGCCTATAACTGGCCATGATGATGGTAAACAAGTGTTGAAAGTTTCAAAGTTTTATCTCAAAAGACTTTGTCAAAATGTGGACTGGTACGAAAAACTTAACCAAGGTGTAACGCCGACGCCGACGCCGTGGTGAGTAGGATAGCTCTACTTATTCTTCGAATAGTCGAGCTAAAAAGTATACAATAAATATATCAGCGTTATTATCATTCTGAAATGTCTTACATGTATTTATCCCATATCACTTAAAAACTTTCTCTGCTCGTTGACATTTGACCTCTTAACCACTGAAGTGCTGGACCAACATATATCCATTACAAATGCAGATCACACAGCACTCAACTGAACCTGCTAATCTGAGGTGATACTATTCAGATTTACTGTCAGAAATCAAATGAAAATCCAGCACTTTGCGGGTCTGACTATACAAAGTATACAAAACAAATGTTGACACTTCTGAGTGACATATAAGCAAACGTCTAGAATTCCTGATGCATCATCATCAGTATCACTCAAACCAAATTAAGGATGTTGACGAATTAATGCCACTACCCGTCAGTGTCGTGCTGGCGTTGGCGTACACGACGGTATCTGTGGAAAGAGTCATCTTATTGTATAGCGCAGCAGCCCTAAACAACTCTTTAAAACTGCAGCTCGGGGAAATCTCAACAGCTCGGTATGAGACAACAAAGACATAGAGGGCTGCCATTTTGTTATGCCCGATTTTTGAAGCGATCGAATACTACAAAAATTTAATCGAATAAACTGATACTACCGGGGTAGGTACTCCTTCTGTGCACTAGGGAGACTACGTAGTCGAATCGGTGGCTGTGTCATAGAACATTTTCTTCCAATGTTTCGATAAATTACAATCAAGGTGCGTTTAAACTTCGGAATTTCCTTTTTTTCGTTCCTACTGATTTCAACCCAGCGAAAAAATACACCAGGTGCGGGCGGTAAAAAATTAAAATATATTGTTTTTCATTTCCAGTCAAATTGATGCGGGAAATCCAACGAACAGGTAATCAGTTTGGTGTGGCCTAATCATCTCACCATTATCGATTTTGGCAATCTTCAGTGTTATCGGCTGAAAATGCAGTAAACTAATCGAGATGATTTAAAATAAACTTTGCTATGTATTCAAACAAAATTCTGTTTGCAGATAAATATTGATATCCTAATTAAATTAAAGGTAAAATTATATTAAAACATTACTCATTAAAAAATCAATTACTGGACAGCTACAAAATCCCCAGAGGATACACTACCTGTCCAGTTAGGTGTCCGGTTACTGGAAGGCTAGACACTTCCTTACTCACCTTATTTACCAATGCATTAACTATATTTGTAACATGATCTTTGACTAGTCCGACTAATTTGAAGCAATCCTAGGAAATATTGAGTTATTTTTCTTATGGGCAATATCTCCACTCATGTCAAACACTCGAAAGACCAAAATAGTGGAGGGAATTTCAGATGAAATGTCATCGCTGTTGATTTTGTTGCAAATTTGAGATAAATTCAAAAGGGGATTCAATTTCTCATTGATTTATGTAAAAATTATCAAATAATTTCCAAAATTACAACTATTCTGGTGATTTAAACCTATGTATGTATAGTACAAATAATTCGATGTCAAAGCTGATTCTGAGATATTTTCGAGACAAGCAGAATCCCTCTCTTTACGCCAAAACCAGTAAAGACCTTTTCTGTGGTGAAAATAGATTTAGGTAAATACACGATCAGGCAATATACTTAAACGATGAAATTGTAAAACAAAATAAAAACTGAATAATTTTATGGTTTAAACATAACAGTAAACACGTCAATAAAGCAGTGTGTTCGGTAGATTCTGAAACTCAAGAGTCATTGAGTCTTCAGCCTAAATTTTCAAGGGACAAAATCAAATTTTCAAGAGCCAAGATCAGCTTTTCAGGGGTCAAGCTATACTGTTATAAAATTCAACTTCCACAGACTTTATCTAAAATAATGACATTAGTCATTAGATTTTTTTAAGCAATTCATTGTTATCCTATTTTACACATTGCCTAAAAGTGGGTGGGGTTTGGTGCCTTTGCATGTTTTATTTTTGAAAAATGCTTCAAAATAAGAGCAGTAAGACTATAGCCTAGGTTTCTTTTTTACAGTCAGATCTGTCATCCATTTATAGGTGAATGTGATGAAATAATCTGATATTTTAGAAATCAATTGTCTGGGATTTTAAAAATAAATTTATCGTTATTTTATTGAATAAATCTGGTTAAAAAATGGATTTCAAGTACTACTCTGACACAGAGACACCTTGTAGACTTTTGATGAAGATACAGCATACTGGTGATGTGAAAATTTAAAGTACAGCCAGCTGAGTATGCCTACAAATGAAATATCAATATAAAAAGATTTATAAGTAAAATCAAAAAGATATAACTTCATTCGGTTTTAGGGTACATTTTTATGATAATAATGTCCATTTTCAAGATCAATAATTTGTGGACCTCCAAAAATTATATGGGACCCTTAAATTAGCAGCCATGGGAGACCATGGACTCCCAAACTAAAAACCTGAGGGAAAACCCTGTTAATATATGGCGCTCCGCCTACTGCCATACTTGCGCTCTTGGCAGCAAACAATATTGAAATTCACCAGGATTTTGACTGACAAGGGGCAGAACTTTTGAACTCAAGACACTTCAAAGAAAATTTCTGTGGGTCAAGCTGACACATAGGGCATTTTTCTGTGCGGGTCAAATACGAGTTTTTCTTGATTTTCACGGGTCAAAACGGGTCAAAACACGGAGCCTCAGGTCAACCAATGCTCTGAATGAAGTGTAAACACTGTAATGTTTAATTTAGCTACCTCGCTGTATTTACTAGTCCGCCATTACACTCTTCCAAAACAATACAGCTGACAGTTTGGTTATCAATCACATGACACGAAGAGGAGCCATGTAAAATGTATGTAAACTTTAGAGCTTGTTGTTCAAAACAGTGACAAACTCGTGTTTTGACGTTTATTCACAAACATCAATTGAATGGAAGAAAAATGGATATTCTTTTCAGGTATCTTAAAATTTCACTAAGTATTTTTGTTTTTTAATAGTTAAAATGTGATTTAAAAAATCGTTGTGGAAGGTTCACCACAGAAAAGGTCCTTCCTATGTTGTATGTGGAGGTGAGATATTGACCTGTGCAAAAATTATCACAAAATAGTGACCCGCGTACAATTAGTTGCAATAATGTATTTACTGTACATGATTAATGTTTACCGTGTCTACATGGCAATATGCGCAAGCGATAAAACCAGTAACTTCACATGACTGGGTACTGTGATTTATCCTCCATTATGATGGTCCTTCGAAGTTTTGACAGTTCAGGGGCGTAGGGATGATTTGAGCATTAGGGCGGCGGAGGGGGTGGGTGTGTCCCCCTCCTATGAACGGGGTTCCGGGGTGGCGCCAAAAATTTTTTGCATACAACTAGAGTAAATGGTGCAATCTGGCGACTTCTTGGACTGCTCAGTATCTCAGGGGTTCCACTAGACCTGAAAACCCAGGAGTCCCAGGACCCTTGGGCCCAAATTTTGAAGGGTCCTTTTCCAAAATACAGGAGTCCTGTCCCAACACGTCCATATAATTGACTATATTTTTTTTTATTTAGTAATACGTAGATCTTTACCTAAGAAAACAATAAACCCAAGATCATGTTACAGCATAATAAAATGTCAGTTTCAGGTCATATAGTCTCATATTGTAAACTAATATTTATCAAAATTCATGTTATTTTGATTAGGTTTTTCTTCTATATTTCATTTAATTTTTAATAACAGAACAGTGCTATAACACTCTATAAATATGTATCCAAAATGTACTATCCGGATACTGGTACACTTTCGGAATGTCATCGGAAAGTAGTTTTTGCTTAGTTTACTTGGCCAACTAAGCTAAATCAGAGATAGTTCCTCAAATAATGATGCTATTTATCATTAAAAACTGCATTGAAAGTCAGTTTTTTTAAGGAATTTTGGAAATATGCATATGACATTGGGTGTAATTAGACTCGTGAACGGACATTCTAAATTTATTTTTGCTTTCAAAATTCATCAAAATTTGTGAAGTTTCTTGTTGAAATTACGGTATGATCACTAAACAATGGTCTAATTTAAAGTTGGCATGAAAAAATGTTGCAGGGCACTTTTCACATGCTCGGTAATCAGCTGCTTACGATATTTAATAATTGGCGCCTTTTTTGACAGTACACAGGATCAATACTCTTTATCAATTAATTTCAACACTTCATTGATTCTTCTTACCTATGTGCACTCACCGTGACGTAACTTGCTGATAAAAAAATCAGCGAGGCATGTCTACAGAAGAAAGGGCGGGATTTAGCAGAAGATCAAAGAATGGAGGGCATGATTGCGAGTGTTTATTTTGGAATACACGTGTCTATCGTGGAAATAGTTTTACTGAAGGAAATGAATGATAAGAGAAAGGATTATCAAGGGAAAATGCCTCCGGGTCCCGAAGGACGCACAGGCAAGTATCATGCCGGGCCCTTTGAGCGTCTTTTGAAAATCTCCCGGGTCCGGACCCGGGGTCCCGGGTCAAATGGAACCCCTGGTATCTGTTGAACATACTCGTTTTTTTTCGAGTTTTCACCCCTATTTACAATTTACTATGTTTAAACACTGTAATGGCGGTATGATGTTAGATACGGACAATGTCTTGCCAGGGTAAAACCAGTAATGTCTAAGTAGGGGATCCAGCACAAGACCCTGACTTAAAGAGGTAATCCAATCCCTATAGCATTTTAGTCATTAAATGGCATTATAAAGGTAAAACGCAGTTCACTGTTTTCTTTGAACCATTGAGGGTTCTTTTTACCAAATGATCGATTTGGAAATGCAAAATTGCGAGGCTGATTGGCCTTTTATATTTTTATGTAGAAGCTGTAATATGTGTTAATTTTATTAGATCTGTAAAATCTATGAGGATTTCTCTACATTTTATGTTAAGTATCAAAAATATTTAATTACATATATTTTATGTAAAGACATTTAAAGATCCCGATTTGCTTTTGTGTTTTACTGAAGATACTTTCCTTTGTCGGCAGAATTTGAGACACAACATTAATTGCAATTTTGGCAGTAAGCAATTAAACACGATGAACTTTCATTAATTAAATTAATGTATTGCCTATAATCTGAGTCTGCGGGGCATAAAAATACAGCAACCTTGGTCGTTGCAGATTATCGATTTTGTACAATACCCCGTCACCAAGGTGATCTAGCAAGGTGTCAGTGATACGACAAGATTCTGTGTACATATCAGTCGCCGATGCACTTCATGATAAATGGAAGACCGTTGTATTTATTTTCAATTATATTTTCTAGCCTTTTCAAAAATTTACGAGTTCGGGATTTCGCCGCTCCTCGAAATATTGGGGTGGCAGGTGCCACCCCTGCCGCCCCAGCTCCTACGCCCTTGCAGTTAGGTTGCCCGTCATAAATATAGGACAATCTGACAGTCAAACTAATTTGACTAGATCTTAAACTTCAGGACAACCTTCAATACAATATATCAATCGGACCAAAAATACCTGTATTCAATTTATACCGAGAATCCATATACACCCATAATATTTTACCAGACCACCTGACCACTAGGCACTGAACAATGTTTAGACAAGAACCTTATAGACGTTTCGTATAAGGTGGATAAAAGATAAAACAGATAAAATCTTTGGAAATTATTTTAGGCTTACACCATGCTCTTTCAAATAAGAAAAAAATTCAGATCAAGAGAGTATCAATGATCGCATCAACCCGCCGGATCACAACAACCACCTGTTGGCTATTGACCTGTCAAATTTATTGGCTTCTCTGGGTGTTTCCTTCAAATATATGGTTTCGCATGTGGCAAGACTTAGGACGATGCAAATATTAGACCAATTTTAACTCACGTAAGATTGATTACACAGGAAACACAAGCAATTTAGAGTGCAAAGTCCTTTGTTTTTCGCAGCCTACCTATTTTTGACAGTGTCGGCCATGATGAATTTCAAATACGTGACGTCACTTTCGAGAACGAGATTTAAGTCATTTATAACATGTTATCCGGAATCCGGAACATAATTTAGACACCCTTCAAACCAAAGAGCTATAAAAATAAATTTTATACTTCTTTGTTCAAACATATAATTTACTTTCCTTTTCATGTTTTCTTTTTTAGCTTTTCATATGTTTCATTTAAAAAAAAATTCTAGCAGGTACAGATTTTAAACATCTATTGATATACAGTCAAAATTCACAGCAAGGTGCCATAGCCACTACCAGCAAATTGCAGTATATATGAAATATAGAGTGTGAAGACTGTGCTAGGGATTTTTTAAAAAAAATTTAAAGTGGCATTATGTGCATCTTACTGCACAAATTGTGTTTTTGGTGAATGTTTTATAAAGGCATTTTTCGGTTGCTGTGCATTTAAATGTGTTAAATTAATGATAATGCCACATAAGTATTTGGAGTTGATGCTTTAGAAAAAAAAGAAATCGGAAAAATAAAATAATACTTCTTTCTGGCTATATACCAATAAAAGAAATTGTTCTTTGTTTCATATAAAATTTAGCTACTTCAGAACAAAATTGTTACAGTTTCTAGAGTTTCACTCCGTCGTAGACCTATTTTCCACAAGATATCCATACAATTTCTTCAAGAAAATGTAGAGAAAAAGGGGTGTTGAATAGTATGCAGTGAAATGCAAGTCAACTGAAGTCAGGTACCCTCATACTGCCGCATTTCAGAAAGCGGTCCGCAGAATAAACACCCTACTTTCGTTTTCAAGTAAACAACTCGAAAACATGCGAATATTAGCATGAAAAGTGTCCTATTTTATGTAAAATGCATTCCACGAGTGAAATAATCCCCATTTGGCCCCCGATTTACGCGCAAATGCGCGAAAATGGAAAAATTAGGATCTATTTATTAGGGACTTCTTTCGAAGCACACCACGGAAGCACATTTTTGACCGAAATTACTGCATTATAACCTTCTTTCAATCTTCGACGCAGTGATCTCCCTTACCTATAGGTAGAGATTTCTGAAGTTGAAGGGAAGCAACTCCTGAGTGCAGTTTGATCTTTCTTAAAAAGACTGGCCCAGTCAAAATAAGAAAAGTCATATTTGGAAACGTATTATTTCGTACTGGTAACAGGAAGAGTTTGATATATTGAGTTAAAAGCTATACTTTCCTCCACCCTTTTTACACCCACATCTATTTCAGCTGGATTTTTACTTAAAACATGAGCTTAATTACATTTAAGATGCTAAGTGTTGTCGCTTCTTTGGCCCATTTGTAATTTGTTTTCCCCATTTGGCATTAATCAGGTATTGCTTACAGCTATTCTATTCCAGTTTGTCATAATATTGGTATGTACATTCTGACACATATTATTTTTATATTATCATTATTTACATTTAAAAATACCAAATAGATATGTAGCATCATCTGCAGCAAAAGTCTTTTGAATTATAGATGATGTGGTAAAATAGTAATTAAAGTGGAAAAATCAGACGTACTGATAGAGGAAACCTTGAAATTACTTCTTTTTTCCAGGATTTCGCCAGAAAATCTAACTGACTGAAATATGTGTTTATCAAAGTTTTCGTATACTTTTTCACACTATCTTTAAACGTGGACTGTGTAAGCAGAAAGAGATGATGTTAATAAAATAGATATATTTGTAGTAATAGAAGAGCTTGAATTAAAAATGAAACGAACTTGCTAATGTAGTGAAATTCCCAAAGAAAACCCAAGGTGCATTTCCTGAATAACAGTCATATAAAGTTTGATGATTATGTCATTCATAATCATTTTGAAATAATGTCGGATGAACATACGGTTGGACATGGCAAGAAAGACTAATAGTTCACCCTGAACCTTCGGTTCAAGTGAGCTAAGAACAGCGGACGCGGTATGACTGAGTCTGTTCATGAGAGGTAATGAAAAGTGTGAGATCCATCATGCCCCCTAGCACCGGCTTTTAAAACGGAATTCTATTATATAGATATCAAATTGACACTCCTATCCCAAAGGACCGGAACATATAACAAAACTGAAAGCATGTGAAGTTTAGGTCGATATCAAAGTTAAGGTCCATATCAAAGCGCCTTTTAATTCTAATGGGTAATTTAATAAGGTATATTCAAACCTTGATTAATGCCAAGGATTCTGACAAGGGTGAGATTTGGAATATCTTTTGTCTAATCAAAATAAGAAAAGCTAGATACCATACCATGTTTTAATAAAAACGAGGTTATATTGTTCATTTATTGCGAAGTAACAATGGATTACATATAATGTTTTACTATTTTTATTTTTTTTTTCAATTAAGAAATATCATTTCAGATCTCTGTTGACTTCGTATTTGGTGGTAGCATTTGCTCTTTTTGAGGAATTGAATTCTCGTCATTTTTGCCTGAAAAGTAAATACGAGCGTGTTTATATCTAATCTAGACCTTTTGTTGAAATAGTGACAGAAAAAAGGACAGGTGGTAGTCTTTACTCTGTCTGTATTTTAAATGTTTAACCCTTACCATGCTAATTTTCTATAATGGACTGCTCCATCTTTCAATTTGGGCAGTACCATTTATCATTTGAAGGGGTGTTTACTGAAAATTTACTGACGGAATAGCGAACAGTGCAGACCATGATCAGACTGCATGGATGTGCAGGCTGATCTTGGTCTACACTGGTCGCAAAGGCAGAATCAGTCGTGTTCAGCATGGTAAGGGTTAACCATATCTGACGTAACAAGACGAAGCATCGCAGATTCTTTAAATATCTACATTCAGCATTCAAAAACTCGTTCAGAAGTCTTTGACTTATTTATCAAAGTTTAGAAATGTAACCATTCATTACTACCATTATACCTAGCTTATTACTGGTACAAATTACATAGTTTACAATGCCAAGTCCTTACCTGTTACGATATTTAATAGAAGTCAGAGGCCGCATGTGAGGATTTCTTGCCGATGTTGAGACCACCAGAGCCCAGACCGGTACTCGAGAACAAGATGTTGATGACAAAGATAAACAGGAACACTGAAAATAGGACAACAATGAGAAATGCTCTATCAACGTTATAAACATGTTTACTATGCATATATTCTTCAAGAAATATAAACACTGTGAAATCATTAATTTTCGCGGGGGACTAATTTTCGTGGATTTCGTTGTTGAGTCAATCCACGCAATTTAATCCCAACGAACAAATAAAATTCCCATTCATTTTATGTCCAAAAGTTGAAATCCACGAATTTATATCCCCACGAAATTGCCGTTTTGACCAAAAGCACGAAATTTCATGACCACGAAATTAAATGATTTTACAGTATTCAGTAGAAAACATTAATGCTTTTTTAAGATATGACTCTTCAGCTGTATCGAAAACCGATCAGAACATACTGATAAATTTTAACTTTAATTTACCTACGGAATAAGACATGATTCTTAAAAAATACTCTGGAACAGTATAAGAATAACAATAAACAGTAAAAGAATATATTAATAAATGCTACCAAATTGTCCAAATGAATATAATCATAAATGCTACCAAATTGTCCTTGGTAATCTGAAGACTGAAACACTTACATTGTATTAGGTTTCCAAAAATTCCTCCCATACCACCAGTCGAGCCTCCGGCGCCACCTAGAAAACCTCCGAAGCCTGAAGATCCCGCCATATAGGGAACATACCCATAACCCATGCTAGGGTATGCTGCGAACTGTTTGTGCCCTGTCATAACACTTCCATAACCCAGAGCCATACCGATACAAGAGGCAAGAGCCAAACATCCGAGATAGACCATCTTATTCATTCTAAACAAAAATAAATAAAACGTTGGTTAAGAACAGCAGTATTATAGTTTTATACTTAGTGCTGGTCAATGAAAACACATTAAAAACCACTCACTTTTTTTAGCAAAAGTTGTCTAAGCTGTCTTTTCTAAAATAAACTACTAGTTTGAATCTGCATCTCTTCGTGAATAACATAAAATAAAATTTACATTAACTGATAGACAGGATTTTTATCTTTCTTTTCCAAGCATCTTTTTTTTTTGTACCACACATTTTAGTTCGTATATAGATTAATCCATCTTAACCAACTAACAAGATCAGAACGTGCATGTTTACAGTTATCAAGCCAAGTTTCATAATCGAATAAGGTTCAACAAAAATAATATATTTTTTATTAAATATGTTAGTTGTAAACCGATAGAATAGAAAACAAAAATAAATAAATTTATAAACTTACTCGATATTGCTTAACCTCTACTAAGTTTAAAGTCAGTTTTGTTTTTGGTGTTTTGTTTCCCTTTGGTTGTCAGGTTGAAAGACGAGTTGCTGCTACTGTAGGCCGGTTTTGGCCCCATTTTATAGTGCTTTAAAGCGTGTACGGAAGAGGAAGCACCTATCCCAAGACCTTCCCCTAATGAGTACGTTTACCAACGTATTACGTAAGAGATGCGTTTGTTATAACCATATATGGAAAATCAATAACCAATTTACTTATTACAAATTATTTTTAAATCAATAAAATATACATTGAACTCGTTTTTTTTTTCGAAATGAATTTAATTAATAAACCTGTCGTTAGTATATGTTTCAATGTGTTTGATAGGGCGGAATCGACCAAAGCTAAGGTCCATTCATCATTTTTCATTGTTATTCTTATATTGATGAATATTCCATATATGTATTAGTATCTGCCGACCTTTACATATTTTACGTAAAATATCTAAGAATGTATAATCGACTTTGTATGTTGCCTCACTTTGAGATACGAAGGGTATTGCTTACAACCAGCAATGTTAAAGGAGAAGTTTATTCAAATTAGATGCGACTGACTTAGGACGTTGAACGACAGGCACCAGAATTTATGCCCTCTTCACACTAAGGGGTTTCCTTAGATAAGCCAAGTCATACAAAAATGTAATATAACCAGTGCGGGTATTTCTTTCTTATCTTTTGTTTATAAAGAATCTATACCTCGTAGCAGACCTACGCATGCAAAACTCCTATATAGGCAAACAATGAAACATAAAATAAATTCAAATGTAGATTCAGAATTTTGGTAAGATAAATACGTAACAAGTAGCATGCGTTAACAGCTATGGACTTAATATAAGCTGAAGTAAAACTATTTCAGTATTTAATGTAAAAATGAAGGATTTTGCAGTTCAATATAAATGGATATAATTCTTATTTTTCTCAAACGTTTCGTAAAAGTCATCATTTTGAAACCGTAAAATTGATAACCAAAATATGATAAAAATAGATATTGATTTACAGCTTTACTATTTGACTAATTATTAGATCTCCCGTAGTATTACAATTTTGTGGTTTTAGTTTTTTTTTTGCACTTGGTTTTATAAAATTCAAACTGAATCACCGTGGCTAACCAAACTGTGTATGTGTGAATCATGTTTTTGTTAAAAGATGGACCTTTTAATAAGTTTCCATCGCCATCCTCCCTCTCCAAAATAAACTGTATACCGCAATTCCGAAAACAATGTATATACGGAACCCTTTCTAATGTTCGTTGTCAGTGCTGTATGAAAGATGATGAAATTGAGACGGTGGCATTATAAAAAAGTCTGAACTGTAACATCATGGAACTAGGAGCTTTCAAGAAAAACAAGGTTATAGGCTGAACCAATGGTTCCTCCCCGACGGACTTTGTCAAGTGATACATTACGGACAGAGGCGGTTTTGAGTAAATAATGGCAAAATAAAATTATTGTGAGTATTTTGCATACTAAGGACAATACATAGAAAGATGCATATTAATGTTTTCTTTTGAAGAATAAAGCATAAGCTGTTAGAAAATGCTTTGTATTTCCCAGTGCAGGAAAATGGTATCTAAATAAAGTTTTGTATGTTCTATAGAGTAAGGTATTTTTGAATTGATGTAGATGCAACAATCGACAATGAATGATTTTTAATTACTGTGTCGTAAAACAAGGAAATCATGAGACAGTATATTGCAGCTGAATCTGGAACACTTCTTCTGCTATTAACTGTTTCACTTCCTGTTCTTGTATAAACATTTTTTTGTGCGATCTTATCCAAATGTGATATAACTAACGATGGAAAGGCAAAAATTGTTAATTATGTAATATGTAATTATGTAACAATTTTCTGCACTTGCTTTGATGGTGGTTTACGATGATTGCAAGTTTCGATGAAATTATTAAGAGCCGTTCTACACTGAATTTTTAGACATATTTGAGATAAAAAAAAAGAAAATTTAAGAATATCAAAACTTCGATTTCCACATATCATGATTTCAAATTCCTGATATCATGATTTAAAATTCCTGATATCATGAAATTAATGTCTAGGTACTAAGAAATCAGTCTAATTTTCTGATTATCAAAAATTCTAGATATACTGGGAAACTCCAAACCACTTCAGGTATTCGTTTGCTTTAGCCTTACATATATGTGGAAAATCAATAACCAATATACTTATATAACACATTATTTTTAAATCAATAAGTTATACTTCTTAAAAGGCAATTTCAACAAATCAACCTGTACTTCAGTATTTCACTATTTTCGATGGTAAACTAATTAAAGCAAAGAAATATCAGCCTTTCCCCGCACACCTATGGAAGCCTATGTTTATAAACATTTCTTTATTTTCATACTTATTTTTTTTTGTACTTGGTGTTCATAACAATTTTTATGTAAAATGAAAAATACCAAATTAGTGAGACCAGCTTGATATTGTTGCGTTGCATATTGCACATGGTTTTTTCTTGCATACCAGACGGGGATTTCCGGTATTTTCACCAGTGCTGGAAAACTCCATCTTACACCCCGGGATGACGTCATGACTTTGTGCATACATTTGCGATAGAAAGATTTTGTCATTTCTATCATTGAAATCACTCGTATCAAAAGAATATCTGGCTCAGAATCACGCAGAAGAACTTTTTTCATCGCAAACACAACGGTGTTAAATTGAAACAAAAAAATCTTTTTTTTAAAAAATCTTGTTAAAAGCTGTATTAAATGAGGCACTAAGGACCATAAATATGTCTTTAGGACTTTTCCTATCAAAGTCGACGATGTTTCTAAAAAGCTTTAAGATCCCCTTGAAGCATAGAACACAACAATGCAAAATAATAGTAATGTTTAACTGTTTCTGCTCATGAGAGGTAATGAAAAGTACACCGACCCTGATGCCTCCTTGCACAGGCTTAAGCGAAACCTTGTTATGGATAAACAGTGAATGTACATCATGATCTCCGATGAACAGAAAGATTTATTGACACTTGAGACCAGTCTCGTGGCAAATAATAACGAAACATTGATAAATCTTGTTCGCATTTCTTTATTTATAGTAAGCCTTTACTTTTCATGTTTTAAATGTTCTCTTTATAATATAGGTGTTTTTATTTTTTTCATTTGTTTACTTCTTTTTGTTTTTATCTTTCTTACAATTAAAAGCCAGCACAGAATGGTTCCGAACATATTTGGATTAAATTGATAATCATTTTCTTTAATAGCCATTTACCTTTGAGAAAAGTTCACAAATAAATGCAGACCAATAAGCACAGTGTAAGACTTTTTCTAGTTTTATGTGTGATCATTTTCAAATGTCGATTTTTTATTTGTTTAATAAAATTGCCAGATATAGACTCATCTTAACATTCATTTAAGATATGTCGCGAAGTACTGTACCTTTACGCGTCTGTGCCTGAAAACGTACTTTAAGAACGCCAATGTACTTCATACCAAATTTGAAATTATTAAACTAGAAGTAATACTTTTTTGTGCTCTGTTTTGTCTTTTTTAAACACTATTTTAATTAATCCTATACTGCATACTTTTTAAGTTATATTCCTTAAGATGGCAAAAATAGTCAAATAAAGACAGATGCTGGGGCTGTAAATTTGCTGTCGTCCTGTCACAATGCTCGCGTTCTATTGTTAACAGCCTTTCTGTAATGCCTGTGTTATATGCCGAAGTGAATTATGTAAATAAGCGTTGTGATCTCCGAAATATTTCATTTGAGAAAAATGAACAAAAAGAAAAGCATGCCTACGGACGAACTATTTGTTTATTTTCATTTAATAAATCGTTGTAGACTGCAAAGCTACCTTGTAAAATGTTTCTATCACTCTTGTATTCATTTTAAGTAAGAAATAGATCGTGGTTTAGTAGTTTGTATTTGTTCCTAAATATAATAGTCGTGTTTAGAATGTGGAGGCCGAAATCTTTACACGCACTTAAAACACAACCGTGTATTTCATACCCAAATACAAATTACTGAACCACGGTGCATATTTTACATCAATAGGTTTATATTCGCTTTTTATTAAAACTGCCTTTGCCTACTTTGGCAAATACTTTTCCTCTGACAACAAAGTAGTTACCTTACGGCAAAATAAGTTCAAGACCACAGTTTTACCTAAATTTCTACGTCGAACTATTTGAAATATTACAAAACATATAGATCTGAATTGTTTAGAAAGCCATTCCTTAGTCCTAGCTTTGTTGTTGAATAGTCATGGGATTTACCGCGCCTCATCACTCTTCTTTAACATGCTCTTCCGTTTCAAATATGTACCGAAGTATTAAATATGAATTAATATCTGCATATGTATTGGCTAGAACAAGGATACAACCTTTGGTGCATATATCTCATCATGGAATTGTGCATCATTTAGAATGAGCATTAAATGAGGCGTCTCAGGTATGATTTTTAACTTCTAAAGTTCACCAGAAATCCATTTATAGACAAAATAAATCGGTATGATTTAATGATAAACATGTAACTCCTCTTTTGCACGCAACTGTTTGGAACATTGTGAACAACATTTTGCAGAATCAAGATCTGAAACAATAAACAGCGATGGGATGCTCCCTGAGAAATTTTATCAAGTAATCAGATATACTGAGGGGCTGGGGTGGTTTTAAGGAACTAAGAGGAAATGGAACTATTGTAAATGAATGGTATGTATGGACTTCCATTTGAAGAGCAAAGCATAAGCTGTAGGAAACTGCTTTATATTTCCAAAGCTGGAAAATCTGAATTACAGTTTTCTGGAGTTAGTTAAGCAAAATTTTACATAGTTGTCTACACCTGGCTGTACCAACATTATTTCTAATAAAATATAGCTATTCGTTTCATGCAACAAGACATTATACATGAAAATACCATTCGGTCAAATCTGTACTTCCAGGATCGAGCTTTAAGGAGTCCCAAATAAATAAATCATTTCCCCTCCATTTCTTTGCATTTTTTTCTTATAGAATATGACTTATGCACCCTTGATGTCAACTGGATTCCAAAATTGCCCATTGAATATGATAAAATACACTTACTCATGTCTCAGGTAGCTCATCTCATACATCGTGTTTCTCTTTTCGAATGTAATAACATAAAACGTATCATAAAACGTATAGCAAGAGGCGCATTGGGTCAAACTAGTGCAAGAGGGAGGACCTTGAAGTTGTGAATTAAACTTGTACACATATATTTAATATAAGAACAAAACAGCGATGCAATAAGAATATCTACGTCCTAAGCAGACAGACTCGCAAAAACGCAACCCTATTGCAGTGTATGTAAGGTCGTATAGATGACCGACATTTTAGCAAGCATACATAGGCAAAGTAACACAACTGGACAACAAGGACGAAAGGTGATGCATCCAACTAAATATGTTTCGATATGTACATAATGCAACGGGTGTTTGATTAGACAAAATGATTCCTTCTATGCCATTTAATATAATCTGTTCTCTTTTGCACTCGCGCACGCATGCACACACGCACACACACACACACACACACACACACACACTGTCTCTCTCTCTTGTGATATCGATGGAATGAATGAGTCATAGTCAATGACTTCGCATATGATACTGAGACAATATCGTGCCAAACCCCGTCAGAAGACACTAAGACATCGAATTAATAGTACTCTGAATCAGATTGGCATCTGATCTGATCTCGCGTTTCTACCGTCTTATTCGATTTCATTGAATATAATCATTCTATTAAATATTGTTACGTTGCAATTAACTTCCTGATAATCTCTTGTTAAAACAAAGTTTAGAAACAAATTGAAGTTTTGATACACATTCGTTGTGAAAAAAAGACAATATAAGATATGTTATATTTTGCTATTTTTATTTGTTCTTTTTTTAAGTAAGAAACTCAATTTCAGATCACTGTTGCATTCGCTGTCGGTGCCAACATTTGTTTAGTTCAAAGAACTAAATCATAGTCGATTTTTCCTGAAAACGAAAAATAAATATGTTTATATCTAATCTAGCGTTTATGTAAAAATATAATTTTAAAAAGGAAGAATCCTAGCTGTTACCGAAATAAAACCAATAGCATTAAATCAGTAGGTCTTAATACTGGCTACTTTACCAAATGATCAGGGGTAACGTATTTACGCTGGAACTGAACCATTTTGTATTAAATATTTATTCTTACTATTAGACGACATATTTATTAGTTTAGAATTTACTGAAATATTGAATTTTTGAGTTTTAGAAATCATTGATTATTAGTATAACTGGATTATTACTGATATAAATAACAGTTTATGTTTCTACCTGTTGTCTTATTTAGTAGAAGTCGTAGTCAGGGGCATAGTGTGAGGATTTCTTGCCAATGTTGAGACCACCAGAGCCGAGACCAGTGCTCGAGAACAAGATGTTGATAACAAAAATAAACATAAACACTGAAAATAGAAAAAAAAACGCGTCAGATTATCTCCTTCTCTTTTAAGTACTCTGAGTATATATATAAACATATGCATTACGAGAATTATAAATGTACATTCAATTAAAACGATCATAACATCCATTTCGTGAAGACTGGAATAACGTTCCATAAAAAACAGGTAAGAAATTTTAACTGAAATACCATTGGAAAGACACATTTCAGAAAATGTACAACATTCTGATATGTACTCCGATGTACCACAATTGTAAATCCAAATTACACGAATGGTCCCAAATGCATTAACAAAAGACGGACTGTAAAGAAGGAATCACTCACATTGCATTATGTTTCCAAAGATTCCTTCCATGCCACCAGTCGATCCTCCAGCGCCGCCAAGAAAACCTCCGAATCCTGAAGATCCCGCCATGTAGGGAACATACCCATAACCCATGTTTGCCATGTAAGGGTAAGCTGTGATCTGTTTGTGCCCGGTCATAACGCTTCCATAACCGACAGCCATACCGATACATGAGGCAAGAGCCAAACATCCGAGGTAGACCATCTTGTTCATCCTAAACAAATGAAATAAAATAAAATATTCCATACCTAAGGAATAAAAAGGTTATTCAGCTTTTTACTTAAATTTTGTCAATTTTGAAAAATTTAACGCCTGTAAATAAAACGTTAAAGCACAAGTTTGAACACTCTAATATTACAAACTACAGCGACTTGAATGGACTTCAAGTTACATGCATTTAACCAATAAGCGTAACATTCCTTAACTGGCAATACCATTAATACCTGTTAAAAAGGGTGCTTACAAAAAAGATACTGACTGCAGATCATGATTAGACTGCATGGATTTGCAGGCTGATCATGATCTACATGGTCGCAAAGGCAGAACCAAACGTGTCCAGAATTCTAATGGTTAATAATCAATAACGACGCTCGAAATGTTTGTATTATTTTTTTTCTTTCAAAACATAGCGACCAAAGCGTACAACAAGTTAATAAATTTTGTTTTAGAATCAGATAAACAGAAATGAAATAAGATTTATACATCAAGACCCGAAAGTGTCAGAAAACGATATAAATGCATTTAACTTACTTTATAAATCTAACTTACTTTATAAACTGCAAGTAAAGCTTTCAAGTTAAAAGTCGGTTTTCTTTTGGTGTTTGTCACTTTGGTTAAATGTCGACTTGAAAGACAAATTGTTTCTACTGTAAGTCTGTTTCAGTCCTTTTATATACAATTCTGAAATGTGAACGGAAGAGGAAAGCCCTATCCTTCATGGAGGGAAGAAGAGACACTTCAATCATCATGAGTAAGTTTACCGCTATTTGACGTAAGAAATTATTTGTTAATGCCGAACCTATACATGGAAAATCAATAACCAAATTGAATATACTGGCCGCAAAATTACCCTTTTAAATTAATTAGAGATACATGTTTTTTTTTTCTTTACAAAATGAGTTTAGTAGAAATACACCATCTGTGTCTGACAGCTGTACAATATCATGTTCATGTACACTTTTTTATTTCTATTCCTGCAGACGATTACATTTTTCTTTGATTTTTGTAAAATATCGAAAGAAAATGTAAAACTAAATTTCAGACTTAAAGATTTTGCTTATATCCATGACTTCAGATAAAGATTATTTCCTGTAAATGTGCAAATTCAAATTCATTCAAAGCAACTATGACAAGAGAAAATATTTAAAAAGTGTTTATTTGTATTATTTCACCAAATAATATGTTGTTCATATGTTTTCATAGGCCGGAGGCCGTTATGCAAAAACGAAATTCTGTTCAGTTCTGTTCTACTCAAGAGTTTAGGCCTTTTCCATCCAAAAGGCGAGATATCAGAAATTTCAAATCAAGTATAAGTTAAATCATTAATATGAAAAAATACGTATACATTCTGAGCTTTACAAAGAATAAGCAACTCGAATTTGACCAGATAAATACATACAACGTCCTGGGTATAGACTACTACTTTAGGCTTGTTTAAAATGTCTCCAATCTTTTATATTTTCTGGTGCTTTGGGATCATTAACTCCACTCAGTCTTTATGTATAACAGCAGGTGCTAGGGGTACGAGGGGTCTATGCAGACTTTTGAAGAAGTGTCCTCGCTCTTGGAATCAGTGTTGTTACATTTTCTGGTCCTTTGGTGTCATGGGGTTCAATCTTTATGTATAATAGAGTTCTACTCAATCCCGACACTAAGGGATTTTCAGGAGCGTTACACGTTTCATTATCTCTCATAAACATACTCAGTTATATCAAGTCAGATGTTATTTTGTTTGATTGCATTATGTGCCTCCAAAGAATCTTATAAATTTTAATATTTACTTTGAATGTTACAGTTTCGGTATATAATATAAAGCATATCAAAAATTTAAAAATATGAAGGATTGAGAAGTTCTAAAAAGGGACCCGATTCTTATTTTGTTTCCCAACGTTACGTAAGGTGTCCGAAAGAATATTTTAACATACATGGCGATTTACTTCATCGATTCAATACTCATTTCACGTGAAACCACAATTTTGTTGTACTAGTTATATTTTGCACTATGAAACATACAGTTCAACTGAATCATCGTAATTGACTCAGTATAATTTTTGTAAAAAGGCGTAAGTTTCCTTTTCTTTCTACCGTTGTACCGGAAACCTGAAAAGAGCTATTTTGTGTATGCTATCCTGTCGAGTTTTGGGTGACAGTGCATAACATACAGCGGAATTAAAAATGATAAGTCTGAATTGTAACATTGCGAAATCAGAAGCTAGAGTATCAAGGCTAATGATGGAACCGACGGATACCGTGTTTACATTCACCAAGGGGCAGAGACTGATCAGAAATGGAATTACATTGTATTACAAATGTTCAGGCCAATAACAAGATATGTATAACAGGCATGTCATAGTTTTATGGTTCCTACACTTTACCAATTCCTCCATAGTGATCTGTATTACGTTTCATGAAAATTCATCAATATGGGTTACTTTTTTCTGGGAATTTATGAAATTCAAAACGATTAAAAGGCAATAGCTTTGCAGTAACTAAAGAGATCCTAATGATAGATGTACACGCACCACCGTCCTATTTTACTGTATTTTAGACTAAATTTCATAAATCCATGGAGTAATTGTTATGTGGAAATTTATGGATTGTAAAACAATTAAAACGGGCAATAACTCAGGTAACTGAAGTGATCCTAACGAAATTTACACATGCACCACCGCTCTGAAGTGATGACATTTGTAAAAAGTTTCATGAAGATCTATCAACAGGTTATTTCGAAACAGTAAAAATCCATATTTTAACAGAATCAAGCAAAAAACTGTGTTGTATTGGGTCAAGGGAGATAATACTAATTGTGAGAAAAGAACATGTGCTAATTAATAATTATGTGTGGTTTGGTGATTTTAGCTTGATGCTTTTTGAATTATTAGCATTCTAATTTGATAAAACAAATCAAGGGCAAAATCTCTGCTTTTACTGGGACAAGGGGAGTAAAACTTGATTTAGCTCATGTCATGAGGTCATGCGATAATTAATAGTTAATTGAGGTTTGGTGATTCAAGCTAAAAACCTTTCTGAATTATAAGTATTTGATCTTTTTTCCCCACCAAATCAGGACATAAAACTTTATTTTATCGGGTCAAGGGGGATAATACTTCATGTGAGAAAAGGCTATCTGCTCATTAATAATTATTTGAGGTTTGGTGATTCTAGTTAAAATATTTTTTGAATCAAAACATTTTAATTTTCAGACGGACAGACGTTCCTATATATGGGTTTTATGTGGCTACTCTTTTGTTCTCTTTATTGTTCTTTTAGCAACGTAAAAGAAAAATAGCCACAAAATACTCTTACGGTTTGCAGAGCGTGTAGTCATGTCAAGCATTTTAATGAACGTAATCAATATATTACAAGTAAACTTCTTCAGCAAGGCTACCGTTATTACAAATTGCGTAAATATTTTACTAAATTTTATTATCGTAATTCTGATTTAGTTTTAAAATTCAGTAGTAATTTAAAGACACTTCTGCGAGAAGGTATTTCTAAACCCGTTTTTTATGGGGATGTGGTTTACAAACTTCGTAAGATCTTGGGTCATGGTAATTTTCCAAATGTATTTGAAAAGATTATCAAACGTTTTATTAAAAGAGGTTACGACCCAACTGTTTTGAGACATACCGCATGTTTAGTGTTCAACCCGTTTACAGTTGGACACTACGCTTCCCTCTTTGATTGCGTCTGACGGAAGAGGGGGAGGACTCTATGATGAGCAGTTTTTAAATCCTACCAGGACTAAACTGTTTTGATATTTGTCTTCTGGCCTGTTTCGTCGGGCCCTTAAGGGTGTTTCTCTTGTTGCTCTGTCTTCTGAAAAGGCATTGAGTACATACGTTTTTGGTTCTTAAGGTTTGCTTTTTATATATTTATACACGAGCATTTTTATGTTTTACATGCCATGCCTTTTTGTTTCCATTACGTGTGTTAGAGATTCACCTGGAGGGGATTACTTTTATTTACACTGTCCCATGTCTTTGGAACATGGTGGGGGTAAGAGTGAGGTTGGGTGCGCACCATAAACCGGTTTAAGCTCCCCAGTGGTGTTTTTGCCACTGACCGTTCCAAGGCGGTGCCCCACTGTGTTCCTTTGTTCGTTTTGTCCTTGTGTGTTGACTTTGTGTGCGCGCGTGTGTGTATGCTTATTGTTCGTCTTGTCCTTATGTGTTGGCTTTGAGTGTGTGTGTGTGTGTGTGTGTGTGTGTGTGTGTGTGTGTGTGTTGTTCGTTTTGTCCTGATGTGTAAGCTTTGAGTGTGTGTGTGGTGCACGCGTTTGCATGCTGGGGGTTCGTTTTGAGGAGGCTGCGCTTTTGGTGCGTGGCACTCCCTGTTTGATATTTTTCTTTGTTTTTTTTACGGAATGAATGACATCAAAGAAAAAGTACAATTACCTATTGTTCCTATAGCCACCTAGGTATGCAAATGTGGGCTCGGATAGTCCGACGGTCTCACGCAAGGACGGCCGGTGTACGAAGTATTTCGACCCCATAGAATACCGACCCCCCCCCCCCGGTCATTATTCTATAGAAAATGTGACTCCTTTCCTGTAAAATATTGACTCCCCTTATAAAAAACTGACTCCCTTTGAAAACTCTATAGAATAACGACCCCGGTCATTATTATATAGAAAAACTGACCCCTCCATGTAAAATACTGACTCCCTAAAGATGACTCCCTTCGAATCTCATAGAATAACGACCCCGGTTATTATTCTATAGAAAAAGTGACTCCTTCCATGTAAAATACTCACTGCCGAAATTACTACATTCGAACTCTCATTCAATATCGATTCCCGGACATTATTCTAAAAAAGTTACTCTTTCCGTGTAAAACACCGGCTCCTAAAAATACTTTCGACGATAATATCTATTAAAAAGTGATCCCCACCAAACCTAACGGACAGTTTTACTAGATCTACAACTCTAATACCCTCCATTGCCAATAGTTAACATTTTGATTGTACAACTACTACTGGTGCCGCTACTTCTATTGCTATCACTACATGTACTTCTTCTTCTTCTACTACTACTACTACTTCTACTACTACTACTACTACTACTACTACTACTACAACTGCCACTACTGATACTATTATACCTGCTTCCACTAATACGTCTTGTACATCTACCTCTTCTTCTCCTGCTGCTGTTGTTGCTGTCACTTATTCCTCTGCTGCTGCTGCTGCTGCTGCTGCTGCTACTGCAACTGCCACTACCAATGCCACTACTACTACTACTACTACTTTCTATTGTTGTCGCTACCGTACTTTACTGCCACTGCTAAGTATTGCAACTTCTATTAATACTAAGTTCTATGCTAGCAGTTTCTTGTGCAGTTTTCTTCTGAAGAATTACTTCATACCGAAGTTTGCAGGGATTATTGACACTGGTGTGTTTTGTGAACGTATTGTGAATTGTTATTTTCCTGAAAAAAATGTATACACCAAGATACAGCGTCTAAAAATAGAATCCCTTTTCCCGTTGCGGAATGCTCTGATTTCTGTGTCAAGTGATGGTATCTGGGGCTAATGGTCAAACGGAATGACGGACGGACGGACGGACAAGGGCAAATCTATATGCCCCCCCCCCCCTCCCTCGAGTGGGGGGCATAAAATGCAGCAATTAGGCCTTAGATACATGAGTTATCACTTAATTTGACCAAATGACCGGGGGTCGTTTCTTTTATGGGATTCAATATTCTTCGTGAGGTTCAGTTTACTTCACGTGGGGGAGTCATAGTACTATGATCTGGAGGTCATAATACTATGACCGGGGGTCACTTTTTCTATAGAATAATGACCGGGGGTCATTATTCTATGGGGGTCTAAATACTTCATTACACCGGACGCACCGACGGACAACCAGTCGAAAAGACAACGCCAAAACAATATCTCCCAGCCTTTGGCTTGGGATAATAATATTTAGCCCCCAATAACAAATATCATAAGATCTTTTTGAATATATGTTGCATTTATGTTGATTTTGTTGTTGCTTTGTTCATTGTTCGTTGCTTGTTGTTGCATAAAGGGACTGGACTTCATAATTTATGATGCACCTTTGTGAGTGCATTAGAAGTGAAAAGCAGAAGTATTATTTTCACTTTAAATCTAAATGTAACATGAAACGAAAAGAAAATTGTATTATTTTGTTTTCGTTTCTATGTCTGTAATTGTTCTATATTCCATTGTTTTGTTTAAATACGCCGTTGTGACACTTTGATATAAAGAAGTTTAGAATTACTAAACTTTGTGTGTCAAATTGTAGCAATGAAGCTTTTGTTTGTTTAAATGTTGGAAATGAGGAGAATACAAGTATATTGGCAATATTTTCAAATAAAAGTTTTACCTTCTTAATGATTGCCCAGTTAACATAAATAGCGCAAAGGAGAAAGTCAGAGGTGAGCTTTGGACTGCCTCTTACTCCACCTCATCCCTCTGAAAACGAATAACTGGGGCTGAAAAAGATACTAATGATTGGTTTGAACTGGACCAGTCGGTTGCAATTTGGGCGACTCACTCGTGCAATTTATTTAACTCTTGTGTATACCTTCTTAAAGTCACTTGTGTAACTTCACAAGACGCTCATTGCTTTGTTCTACTGGCAATAACTATTTTCCATGTAAATGTGCAACAGTTTCCTATTACCGTGTTGTTAGGGTTTTTTTCCCATATATTCTTATCAATTATGTAGTTTTATACCTGTCGCTCTTAAAAATGCTTATTTTAGTGTGACTTTACTGATATACGGCATATATAAATGCCAATTTCCAAACTCATACCCTATATATTCTCATTTCTCTGAGCAAACTCTAAAAGACTGATCTCTTATTTAAACTCAAGAATTCAAAACAACCTTCTTGGTTTCTTCTCTAAAATACCAGCTGCCTAACATCAATAATAAATTATTTATGCGAAAACAATCAATTATAAAACAATTATATTAAAATAGATATCAATCATTGAAACTGATTATGATATTCAGGGCATCTGCACCTTTTTATACACAGCTTATTCGGAATAATACTCTAAATAGTTAAATATTCCATACTCATCAGGTATCCTATCAAATACTGATATTAAATATATATATATAAATATATAAATCTGGTATAATAATAATAATATAATCAAAATTCTTTCAGTTAAAAACTGTTATGCCAAAAGGGTGCCATTGATAACAATTAACCAATTTTGTAGTCATGTCTGCATAATTATAATTTATGCACTCATAATAGAATATGTCATTATTAAATTAGAAAATTAAGTATTGACTCTGATAAAATAGTTTGAGTTTTGTCTTAGGTTGTCAATAGCTTACACGCATGTGCATTGTTGTTTCTCTTTTCGGCTGTCATGATATAACAAGTATAACCAGAGGTACAATGGGGCTTAACTCGTGCATATGAAAAGAACCTTGAAGTTTTGATCAAAACTAACGCACATCGTGTATTTAAATCAAAACGAAGACAAAGGTCCGATAGGAATAACCCCGTCCGAAGAAGGCAGGCTCACCAAAATTTTACCCTAGAGCAGTGTATGTATGGACATGTATGTGACTGATACTGTACATAGACAAAGAAAAACAATAGGATAACAAAGACAAACCTTCCATTTATCCCCCATCACATTCCAAAACTTACAGACTGTAACATACAGAAGAGTTTGAATAAACGTCACTCCTACTATGTAGATCTATTAACAAAGACGTGATAGGTAAAAACAAAAAGTTCTCGTGTATACAATTTCAAAAACATATACACACGCACTGAATGCCTATGCAAAGAGCAGAATCACAAGATAATCAAAGTACTGAGTATAGTTCTGATGGAAGGTGATTTATGTTAGTACGTGCATGAAAAGAATCCATTCCAAAAATGGCACAAGCGCTAACAACGCTTTGATAGTTAAAATCCCAATACATATAGGATTTGATTCGGCTAACTATATCATCAATATGATACTGCGATTTTGCGATTTGGTGATATATACAGTTATGCATTCAAACCCCCTGTAAAGTAAAAAGATGTTAAGTAAAGGCAGGCAGCCGATAGTTATTCGTAGTAAATTACTGCGCCATTGGTATATATTCAAAGTATGTTGAACTATTTTACTAGGTATGAGTACTTGTAAGTTTGTGATCAAGTCCACGGCTGCCTCAAAGGTGATGATAGAGTAGGCCACATTTTCCGGTGTCACGGTCTGTAACGATAATGATGTCAGAGGTGGTAAATTATTTCGCATTCAACTACATTGTACAGCGGATAGATACGAAATAGCTGTGAGACAGTCTATTCCTGATTAAATTCTGCGCGTTTACATAGAGAAGGTGATTTTAATAAACCACCTTCAAAAAATCATTAAATGTTGCCGAAGCAGGTCATAAGACACGTTACGAACTGTCAACAAGCGTAGCATCCATTTGGTAGTACTAAACATGCAGTGTTGCTCAGACTAGTTGCGTCATTACCTGCTTCCATAAAGCGTTTCATAATTTTACCAAATATAATCGGAAAATGGATATAACCCAGAAAACCACGAATATTCTAACATCTTAATTTACATGTATGTTATCGTCAAATGACATGTTGAAGTATACCTTTGATACACAAGACAGTCCGCATGTATTTTGCCCTGTGTCTAGATCTTGTGATTAAATGGAATGAATAAAATGGAAAATTTGTTTAGATATGGTCATTTGTCCACGAGTTCACACATAATACTGAGACAATCAGTAAGACATCCAGCAACTAGTGCTCTGAAATCTGACTGGTATCGTATCTTATATCACGTTTCTACCTTTTGGTGTGATTTCATCTCTTAAGAGTTGTTACGTTACAACTTCTTTCAGAGACAGTTTAGAAATGAATTTCAGTTGTGATATTCATTTATTTGTGTGGGAAAAAAGACAATATAAGATATGTAATGTTTTGCTATTTTTATTTCTTTTTTTTAATTAAGAAACACAGTTTCAGATCACAGATGATTTTGCTTTTGGTGGCAACATTTTTTCTGGTTGATGAACTGAGTAACATCGATTTTTCCTGAAAATGAAAAATGAAAGTGTTTATAGCTAATACAGTTTATCCTAATGGAATTAAGTCTAGTTGTGACAGAAAAAGAAACTGTAGCCTTTAGTCAGTAGATCGTAATATTGGCTACTTTATCATATCCGGTGTAACATATATACTCTTAAAATAAACCATCTTGTATTAAATATTTACTATTAGCATATGAAAAATATTTTTCTTCGTTCGAAAATAATTGAAGTATTGAATTTCAAAATTTTCAAATTCGTTGTCTATTAGAATTGCTAGATTATTATTAATATATATATATAACACCCAGTTTGCATCCCTACCCTTACTTTATTCAGTAGAAGTCGTAGTCAGAAGAATGATGTGAGGATTTCCTGCCAATGTTAAGACCACCAGAGCCGAGACCAGTGCTCGAGAACAAGATGTTGATCACAAAGATAAACATAAACACTGAAAATTGAAAAAAGAAACTGTTAAGTTATCTTTCAAAAATTTAAATACTTTTACTGCGTATATATATATTCATATAAATATATATTAATATAAATCAAGAGAATATGAATACATGTATATTCAATTAAGTAATCATTACATCTTTATCTAAAACCGATTAGAAAATCTTAACAAAATTTTAACTCAAATATACAAATTTTCTGAAAAGAAAATGAAAACATTTTTTATTTACCAAAAATATAAAACATTTAACCAAATTACCTGACGGATTCCAAATGCATTAACAATCGGTAGAATAAAAAGTCGGAACCACTTACACTGCATTATGTTTCCAAAGATTCCTCCCATACCACCAGTCGATCCTCCGGTGTGGCCAAGGAAACCTCCGAATCCTGAAGGTCCAGTCATGTAGGGAACGTACCCATAACCTACGTTAGCCATGTTAGGGTATGCTGCGAACTGTTTGTGACCGGTCATAACACTTCCGTAACCAAGAACCATACCGATACATGAGGCAAGAGCCAAACATCCGAAATACACCATCTTGTTCATTCTAAACAAAATAAATAAAATCAAACAGTTTATCCTTGAGATTGCTAAACAACAAAAATAGATATGTTACACAGTTTGTCTCTTGCATTTTTTTTTCAATATGTCTAGACGATGTTTCAACACATATATTAGGAAGAAAAAAATAAAGCTCTATAAAAAGAAATTTAATACACAACTTTGAACATTATAAGATTTTGGACGAAACCGACTTGTATGGACTTCGAGTTGCACGCATTAGACGATTACGCGTAAAATGCCTTAAAGATCTAGCGTTCCCAAACATACAGGGCTGCTTTGATTTCCTGTAGCTTAATATGTTTATATAAAGTCACTTTAGCAAACAACAACATAAATCGGTACTTTGAATATTTCAGTTAATTTGTTTTCAAAACATAGTGTTATGGTTGCTCCAACACGGCGTTCAAAACCATTGAGATTAGTTAAGAAATAGTACGAATGAAATAAAAATCTAGAATCATAATTAATCACATTATCTTGACTTGAATATACCAGAAAACAATATAAATGCATATAACTTACATATTCGTTGCAAGTAAAACTTCTTCAAAGTTAGAACTCAATTATTTGGTGTTTATTTTTCACTTTGGTTGTCGAGTTGAAAGACAAGTTTTTGCTACTGTAGGCCGGTTGCAATCTCATTATATACAGCTTCGAAAAAATTTGAACGGAAGAGGAAAACCCTATCCTTCATGGTGGGAAGAAGAGACCCCTCCATATCATGAGTAACTTTATGGCTGTTTGACGTAAGAAAGTTATCTGTTAGAGCCGAACCTATACATTGAAAATCAATAACCAATATTCTTACCACAAAATATTTTTAAATCAATGAGATATACATGTTTTTTTTTCTTACAAACTGAGGTTATTAGAAATACTTAGTATGTGTTTGATGGTGAATTAAAGCTAATTTTCAACACGTTTTTTCCTTCTCACAGCTGTACAAAATTTTGTTAATGTACATTTCCTTATTTCTATACCTGGTAACGATTATATTTTCTTTGATTTATGTAAAATATGAAAGAAAAATGTAAAACCAAATTTCATACTCAAAGATTTTTCTTATATCTATGAGATTTAAGCTTATTCCCTGTAAATGTGCAAATTCATTTTCATTCAAAGCAAATATGACAAAATAATGCGGGTTTATTTGTATTGTTTCACGCAATAAAATGTTGTTAACGTTTTCACAGGCCGGAGGCCTTTATGCGATTAGATTCTGTCCTGTTCTGTTAAAGAGTTTTTTTCCTTTTCACCTAAAACTCGAGATATCACAAATTTTCAATCTCACATAAGAAAAATCATTAATATGCAACAATTAAGTATACATCGTAAGCTTTACGTTCAGACTTGACTTTTTTTTCGGCGACGCCGTCTAAATTCGTTTTCGTTACCTATGCCACGTGACTTCAGTTTGCAAATCAAACTACTTGATAACACATTATAGATAATTTATCAAAATGGAAGATTTATGCAACACTCTGCCTGATTGGACGAGAGTGTCAATTTCTTTCACTCTGTTGATTGTGCTACGCTGAGTGAAATGTAGACATAGCGTTTATCCTAAACGACGCTGTTCACAGTTTTAAAGCTAATTTTGGCTCAGTATATTTAGCAAGAATATTGATATATCTCAAAATGATAAGTAAGTTTAATAATTATGATAAAAACCTGTTCAATACCAACATATATCAAATTTAATATGCAACCTGAATAAGTCACAAAAGCAAGAAACCTTTTCATATACAGACGACAATTGTAACAAGGAAAATCTTTTAAAAAGCACTTCTCTACATAAAAGACTCTTATCACACCTTTATTCATGTGATACGCAGACCGTATTCAGCTCTTTCTTTAATTTGACTACTTGTTTGCTTTGAAATGTTTGTTATAAATTATTTAACTGATTTATTATATATGAATATTTTTCTTTAGTATGGTATGCAAATATTGAACTTAGTTGAAATCTGTTTTATTATATATATGCTATATAATGACTGAATCTCGTTACACTGAAATGAAGGTACGCTGCATACAGTTTATCTTTGTGACATGACTATTGGTCAAACTTTGCTTATAAAACAGAAATATTGAAATAATTACAAATGTATGTTTTGCTTGACCTTCACTTTTTTATAGGTGTGACGTCATTGTCCAAAGATTCATGAATAGCGAATATGCTATTTGTTATAGCGGGATCAGTTGGCCTATTTTAGAAATAAATAAAAATAATAAATAAAAAAATCCTTTAATTGATTTTTTCTCATGTATTCTAATCAAACTTGATTTGTAGCATCTTTATCAGGCCCACAGCCAACATTGTTCAGCTTGGACATTTGACTCCTTTTAGGGGCTGCTAGAGCTAAAACTAGAATTGCCTTTATACAGCGTCTCATGAACAACTTGGTGGATCTTTGTCATACTTGGTCTGGAGCATCATTATAAGGTCCTCTTCCAAATTTATTTATATAGGAACTTGGGCCCTATTAGGGACCACTATAGCTAAAAGTAGATATGCCTTTCTTCGCATTAACCACTAAAATGTAATGGATTTTTATCAAACTCGATGTGTAACAATATCGTAAGGTCTGCTGCTATTTTGTTACAAGTGGGGATAGGGACCAATTTAGCTAAAAATATAAACACGTTTAATGACCTCTTCTCATGAACCGCTTCATGAATCTTTATCAAACTACTGCTGTAATTATTCGTCTAAGGATAAACGAAACAAAATTGCAACCCCACGAAACCTTTGCGAAAAATTAAAAGAGAACCGTTTAAATTGTTAAAGTGCGGTGTTTAGTTTTGCAATTTGAAAAACGTCAGATGAAAGATGAATGTTAGATGAAAAACTGATAAACTTCTTTCCTTATTACAATTCGCCGACCATCATTTTTAAAGATATTTCTTGTTTGGTGATAATGAACCTGTACCTAGTCATTTACAAGCAAAACTTCTATATGGCAAAGAATAAACAATAAGAATGTAGACAAGATGACTACTGCTTTAAACTTGTTTAAAAGTCTAACCGTAATTAGACTCTGTCTTTTAACATTTTCTGGTTCTTTGGAATAATTTAGTCCACTCAGTCTTTAAACGGACTAACGCACACATTTTAGACGAAAAATAATTTCTCACAAAAGTCCATAAAAAATGAGTACTCTGAAAATGACTAGTGATACTAACTTATTAATATAAGACTTTTGCAAGATATTATTATAAATAACCAAAAATACTGTGCGGAAGGTAGTAAGCCGTTGCAACGCTTTTCAAAACAATGCAAAAAATTTACATACTTCTTGCATTTTTTACCAAAGTCTAACTTTTATTTTCACCCACTTTTTCATTTTTCAGTGTTAGATATACGTTCTTTGCCAAATTTAATTGAAATGAACATGTTGAAAAATTGCACCCGAACTGTGGGCAAGTAGCTTTAAGTATGATAAAATACCGTTAAGCTGATGCCAGGGGCGCGAGAGGTTTGCATCTTTAATCACCCCTCATAAACATACTCAGTCAAACCGAGTCTGATGTTATTTTGTTTGATTGCATTTTATGCTTCCGAATGATCTTCTGTTGGATTTTATCATCTACATTGATTGTTACTCTTTCTGTACCTTATGTAAAAAGCATATGAAAACAACTAAGGATTGAGAAGTGATAAAGAGGTCCAATTCTAATTTCGTGACCATTTAGACCGTAGTGAAATACATGGCAATTTACTTCATTGTTTTAATACTCATTTCACGTGAAACCACTATTTTGTTGTAATAGTTACTTTTTGCACCAGGAAACATACAGTTCAAACTCAGTCATCGTAATTGACTTTAACAAGGTGTAGTTTTTAGTAAGTTTCCTTTACTTTTCTACCTCCAGCTTAACTATTTTTTGTACGCCATCCTGTAGAGACATTGCTATTCATACGGCGGAAATGAATAATAACAAGTCTGAATTGTCACATTGTGAAATCATAGGCTAATGGTGGAACCGCCGGATACTGTGGTCATATGCACCTACGGGCAGAACTTATTTTGAGGAACTGAAAATAAATGGAATTACATTGTATTGCAAATGTTCGGGCGAAAAAGGAAAATGCACAGAAAATGTATGTAAATGCTTTATTTTCCTAAAAGCAAATACAAGAATTCCACGATGACCCTATGTCACTCACTAGAATTTCTCAGCTCCAAAAGATATAATAAGGAAATTTTCTCCCACATTATTTTAAACTGTTAAGGTTTTCCACAGAGCCATAATTAGCGAAACATTCTTGTTAGATGGCCAACCAAGAAACATCAAACTAATAACTTAGGGGTGTCGTTTGGAGTATTTGATTTTTTAGCTTTGCCATTCGTTTTTGATTAATCTAAAAGATTGGAACAATCTTGGTAAGTGTCACACAAGAAACATTTGTTTAAACCTATAATAATATCAGACAGACAGTTTCTGAAAGAACATTTTCATATTTTTCATTATAAATATATATGGAAAAGTGGCCTTGTCCTCTGATGACCATGTTTTTAAACAAATTAGATCAATATGAACAATCGTTGTTGCTAAGGGTAAGATTTCTGCAAACTCAGGTCAACAAGGCAAGAAGTTATTTTAAAGTTTCCACTATATATTTACAGGGAAATTGGAACCAATGCATTTCGGAATAATTTTGATCTTGATAGAGGGTCGACCAAAAACATTCCTATGATTTTATTTCGAAATTACGCTTGCATGTTTTGACGAAAATATTTTTAAGTTTCCATCTCTATCCATATGGGGACAGTCCCTTAGCGACCTTTTTGAATGGTTTTAATAATCTTTGGGAGAGGTTCATCCAAGATTATTTTACTTTTCAGCAAATCGAACTTGCGTTTACATGCAAACAAACAGAACCACATGCACATCTTTGGAAGAAAACAACACAAGATGGATACAAACGGGTTTTAACTCATTTTCAACAGAAGGGTATGTCGTAGGAAAGAAAATGACCAAAGGGCACTGAATGATCTCAATAGCTCCCACATGGTATTGTTATTCTAAGTGGAATGACTATCCGATGATGTATGCCATCTTACGCTATGACATGTTTCTACATATTTTGGCTTTTTTCCATTAGATAATAAAACTGATTTTGTATTTCTTTCAAACATATGTAGCTATGGTATTTATGTACAAAATTGTGACGATTCCTGATGCGGAATGTTATCTTACGCGCATTTAGCACACTTTGTGTCAGCATTGTATAATTTCTATTATTTCAACATTTATTTACATGTAATAAATATATGTAGCTATTGTTTTTCATACACAGTGTTACTGATTTAATGCGGCATGTGTTGTTTTACATATTTACTGCCTTCAATAAAGCCTGCTTATTATTCTCTTATGAACACGAGTAGCTAAGTAGATGATTTAAATGCTGTTTTATTCGTTTCCTCTAAGTAGCATGTAATGAAGCTTTAAACAAATAAAATACTAGTCTTAACACGGTTTTAAACTAATAATGCTATTTAAAACAATCAAATTCAATGAATTCATACCCACGCGGAATAGATTGTTTTTGTGAATGAGTGGACTATATTTTGAAAGATATTTTGAGTCTAGATATACACAAGTGATGTAAAATAGGACTGTACCATGGTTTGCTGATTCCTACTTTTTTACCAAATCAAAGGGAAAAAGCTTTGTTCTATATTGAGCTATATTTGTACTAAGTTTAACGAAGATCCATTAATTGATGACTTTCTTTTATGGGAATTTTAAAACAATTAAAGTGCAGTATATTTTTTCAGTGACTGAAGAGATGCTAAGTACTTCATTTCATAAAGATCCATCAAAGGATTACTTTATTCTACGGGAATTTATGGATTGTAAACAATTCAAAAGAGCAATAACTCTGGGTATTGAAGTGATCCTGAGGAAAGCTGCGCACGCACCACCGCCCTAAAGTGATCTACATTTGTGTAAAGTTTCATGAAGATCCATCCACAGGTTACATAGATACAGGCAGAAATCCCTATTTTTTACCGAATCAAGGGGAAAACTCTGCCTTGACTGGGTCAAGGGAGATAATACTAAAAGTGAAAAAATGTCATGTGCTCATTAATAATTAAGTGAATTTGGTGATTCTAGCTAAGTTACTTTTTGAATTATTAGCATTTTTATCTTTTTTAAAAATTAAGGCCAAAGATTCTGCTTTTTCTGGGTCATGGGAAATAAACTTGAAGTGAGCAAAGGTAATGTGCAAATCAATAAGTATGTGAGGTTTGGTGATTCTAGCTAAAATAATTCTTGTATTAGTTTTTTTTCGTCAAATCAAGGCAAAAACTCTGCTTTTACCGGGTCAATGGGGGACAATACTTTATGTAGTAATTAATAATCATTTGAGGTTTGGTGATTCTAGCAAAAATACTTTTTTGAATTATAAGCATTTTCGATTTCGGGCGGACGGACATTCCTACATATGGGTATTTATGTGGCTACTCTTTTGTTCTCTCTATTGTTCTTTTAGTCACGTAAAAGGAAAATGGCCACATAAAAGCCTTACGGAATGAATGACATCAAAGAAAAAGAACAGTTACCTATTGTTCCTATAGTCACCTTAAGTTTACAAATGTGGGCTCGGCCACACGCACGGAAAGTGTGACAAACTGGCGAACAAACAGCTAAAACAATATCCCCCGCCTTCGGGGAGAGGGGATGATAATACTTAGCCCCCTATAACATTTTATACTATATTTTGTATTTATGTTCGATTTTGTTTTTGCTTTGTTCATTGTTTGCTGTTTTTGTTGTTACATAATAGAACTTAACCTCGTATGATGCACCTTTGTGAGAAGGAAATATAATTTATAGGAAAGTATTATTTTCACTTCAAATTTAAATGCAAAATGAAACGAAATGAAAATTATATCATTTTTGTTTTCGTTTCCATGTCTGTAGTTTTTTCTATATTCTGTTGTTTTGTTTAAATAAGCCGTTGTGACACTTTGATACAAAGAAGTTTAAAATTACTAAACTTTGTGTCAAATGGTAGTTTGTTTGTTTAAACGTAGGAAATGAGGAGAATACAAGAATGCTGGAAGTATTTTTAAATCAATGTTTTATATACATTAACGTATATAACATAACGGAAAAAGTCTGGGGTGCTCTCAGAGACGCCGTTTACTTTTAACACCATTGGACTCCATCCAAGTCCACCTCATCCCCCTGAAAAAGAATAACTTGGGATGGGTGTGTGAAAAATACACTAACAATTGGTTTGTGTTGAACCAGCCGGTCGCACTTTACTTTACATTCTCGTACGTTTTTTTTTTATAATGCTTGTATATACCTTCTTAAAATATTTTACAGAACGTCGCCAGACGCTCGTTGCATTGTTCCAAAGGCGACAACTATTTTCCACGAAAATGCGCAACAGTTTCCCTATTACTGTGTTTTTTTCTCCATAACTTCTTATCGATTGTGTAGTTTTTATTCTTCTCGCAGTTAAAAATGTTTGATTTAGTGTTATCGCATGTATCCTTCTCTAGGTCTCACTCTTGGGATTAAAATGGAATGAATAAATTATAGAAAAAATTGTTTGGTCATATGTCCACGAGTCCACACATAATACTGAGACACACACGTGCCCAACCCCTTCAGGAGACAGTAAGACATCCAGCTTCTAATACTCTGAAATCTGACTGGCCTCGTATCTGATCATACGTTTCTACCTTCTAATGTGATTTCATCTCTTAAAAGTTGTTGCGTTACAATTTACTTTCTGATAACCTCTTGCTCAATCAGTGTAGTAGCAAATTATAGTTGTGATATTCAATTTTTGTGTGAAAAAAAAGACAATATGATATATATAATGTTTTGCTATTTTTATTTCTTTTTTAATTAAGAAACAGTTTTAGATCACAGATGAATTCGCCTTTGGTGCCCACATTTGTTCTGGTTGAAAAATTGAATATCGTCGGTCTTTTTTCTGAAAACGAAAAATAAACTTGTTTATATCTAATTTAGCCTTTATGTAAATAAAACTTTAAAAAGGAAGAACCCTAGTTGTGACAGAAAATTAAGAAACAGTAGCCATTACTCAGTAATAATAATATTGGCTACTTTACCATATCCGGTGTACCATATATATTCTTGAACTGAACCATCTTGTCTTAAACATTTACTATTAGCATTTAAAACAAAACATAATTTTTTCTTCGTTCGGAAATTATTGAAGTATTGAATTTTCAAATTTTAGAACCCGCTGACAATTAGTATTGCCAGATTATTATTGATATTTGCATCCCTACCTGTTACTTTATTCAGTAGAAGTCGTAGTCAGAGGCATGGTGTGAGGGTTTCTTGCCAATGTTGAGACCACCAGAGCCGAGACCAGTGCTCGAGAACAAGATGTTGATCACAAAGATAAACATAAACACTGAAAATTAAAAAAACAACAACGTTAAGTTACCCAAATTTGAAATATTTTTATACGTATAAATATTCATACAAATCAAGGAAATATAGATAAATGTATATTCAATTAAGCAATTATTACATCTTTATCTAAAACTAATTAGAAAATCTTAAACAATTTAAACTCAGACATACAAATTTTCTGAAAAGAAAATGAAAGCATTTTTGTTTACCAAAAACATAAAACATTAACCCAAATTACATGAAGGATTCCAAATGCATTAACAATAGATAGAATAAACAGTCGGGACGACTTACATTGCATTATGTTTCCAAAGATTCCTCCCATGCCGCCAGCCGATCCTCCAGCACCGCCAAGAAAACCTCCGAATCCGGACGATCCCGCCATATAGGGCATGTACCCATAACCCATGTTAGCCATGTGAGGGTATGCGGTGAATTGTTTGTGACCGGTCATAACACTTCCGTAACCAACAGCCATACCGATACATGAGGCAAGAGCCAAACATCCGAGGTAGACCATCTTGTTCATTCTAAACAAAGAAAATAAAATAGAATAATAGTATTCTATCTTTACGATTGCTAAACAACAGAAATTAAAATGTCATTCATTTCTTTACTTACTTTTTGTCAAAAAAAGGAGAAAATATTTGAAGTTCTGTAAAACGAAAGTTGAAACAGTACTTTAAACAAAATAACATTTCGAACTACACCGTGAGATACATGTGTTTGCCTTGATCGATTGTAAATGTAGTGTTCAGACAATCTGACTAAAGTACTTGGTCTTCTAAACGAAGATCTGAGAACGACCCATTCACATTCGTCTTCTGTATATTTTGGATTTCCAATATTGCTATTTTTATTTTCGCAAATCTATTTTTATTTGACCCAATATATGTTCGAATGTCAAAGAGTAAGAAAAATTTGCAGTCAATCCAAGGCTCGAACCCGGGACCTCTCGCTTACAGAGCAAATGCCCTACCGACTGAGCTAACCGGCTATCTGACATATTTCGACATAAAAATTGTAGATATAAAAAAACCAGGGCTTTTTAAAGCTTGCAGAATGTTGTAAGTTAGCTTTTGATTGGCTTGCGAAAGGGTCGTCAGAACGAGGCTATCAATAGCTCGTTGTCAGATCCTAAGCGTAGCGTAATAGGAAATGTACTTTAGTCAGATTGGTGTTCAGAATGATTAGTTTTGCACAATTCAGGGCTGCTTTTAATTTGCTGTTACTTAATACGTTGATATAAAGTCACTTTAATGAACAGCAACAAAAAACAATACTTTGAATATTTGAGTCAATGTTTTTTCGAAACATGAAGTTAATTTTTGCTTTTCTAATCCATAGCGAACAAGGCCTACAACAAAAAGTTGACAATTTTTATTTTAGAATCAGACAAACAGAAATAAAAAAATACATTAAATTATTTAGACTTGCAAGAGCTAGAAAACGATATAAATGCACGTAACTTACTTTTTAAGTTGCAAGTAAAGCTTCCAAGTTAAAAGTCAGACATTTTTGGTGTTTGTATGTCACTTTGGTTGTCGAGTATCAGTTGAAAGACAAGTTTTTGCTACTTTAGGCCTGTTTCAGTCCTATTATATACAGCTTCTAAATGTGAACGGAAGAGGAAGCCCGATCCTTCATGGGGGGAAGAAGAGACCCCGCCATAATTCTGAGTAATTTTATGGCTGTTTGACGTAAGAAAGTTATTTGTTAGAGCCGAGCCTATACATGCAAAATCAATAACCAATATGCTTACCACAAAATTATTTTTAAATCAATGAAATATACATGTTTTTACAAACTGAGTCAATATGTGTTTGATGGTGAATTAAAGCTAATTTCAACACGCCTTTTTTCTTCTCACAGCTGTACAAGATTTCTTTAATTCTTTACCTGCTGACAATTATATTTTCTTTGATTTATGTAAAATATGAAAGAAAAATGTAAAACCAAATTTCATACACAAAGCGTTTGTTTATATGTACTGATATTGTTCTAAAATGACCATCAAATTTACATTTTTTAATGAAGAAATTTATTGTTCTATCATGAATACGAGTGGATTTATACAGCTTATGATTTGAAAGAAAGCTTTAACTAAATAACACCAATGTCTTCACGCGGCAAATAAGCAATGTCTAACAGTAATTATTCCTCCTGAAAAAGGGTCATTCCCAATAGCATGTATCATGGGATCATTTAAGGTCATTTAAGAATATTACTAGTGGAAGTACAAGCTACCGTCCACGCCCTCTACCCGGGTTGAGCAGAACTCAACATTTACACATGTTATAAGTACCAGAATCATTAATTTAGAGACATCCGCAGATTTATTCATACGGCGGTGCACATGGAACCTTCAAAGATGCACAGAGTGCAATTCCATGAAAAGCGGCGTATGGTCCCAAGATAAAATAATGGTTGTGACCTAAATGAGGAAGCAATGGGCAGAACTTTACAAACTGGAATTTAGAAAGGGGATCTGTGGTTATAGATAGATAGATAGATAGATTTCTGTGTAAAATGTACATATTTATGGCAATATATATAACAACTTACAGAGAACAATGAACAAGTATGCATGCTAAGTAAAGCCAAGTCATATACATTATGACACAAAGGATGACACAAAAAAAAGAGATAGAAATCATCTCTTATTCCTATTGTGGTTCTTGTGTAGTATAATATGGTATGACATGGGAAGACATATCACAGAAAAAAAAACGAAAGACTTAGGTTATTAAAATTCATGGATATAAAATTATAAAAAAAAAACTAACACTATCACTATAGATGGATTAAAAAATAAGTATTATATATTATTATCTAATATATTATTCTATATAACTGATATTGCATAACTATCTGGTAAAATAAGGTACGCTGCCTGGGTTGGCCAAGCGCACAGTACTGCACCTTATGTAATACTTTCAGTTAAAACAGCTGACAAAAATGACTAGCAGAGAATAAATAATCGTACTGGAACCTTAAAAATGATTAAAACAATTTTAAACAAGTTCAGATAATACTAATCAGGTGTTCTTTGACCTTTGACTTAAACGTTGGAATTTTTGTTGCATCCCTAACAGTTTGTGGCAAGCTGTTTCACAAGTTCTATTAAAATAAAACAAGTTTCTTTAAGTTTCGTTGGCTATGCAACACTTTTTAACCATGGGAGTAGATCTAAATTGTAACAGCATAATAATTATGAAAAAGAAGAAAACGAGATTCATTTTATAACATGATACCGGTTGTAACCGCACAGCTTTGCTTTTAAAGTCTTATGTACATAAATCAAAGTGGTTTTTTTCTTCTTTTTTTCCAGAAAACTGCCGTAAGTACTTCTCTTTACCAATGCTATAAAGGTTTTTTTTTAAAGTAAAATGTTTACGTTTGAAATATATTTCAGTCATTAGTAATAAGATATATGAATTGTCAGAAAGACCCAAGTATCTAAGAAATACTGCATGGCCGAATATTCATATGTTCATTCTTTTATGCCATCTTGAAACAAGAAAACCAATGCATATATGTAAACGAAGCTTTCAAACCTTGCCGGGTTAACTGCCTCTTAGTTAAGAAAATACCTGCTCACATTACTATCCACCCGTATGTATCCGTTGAAATTTCTTGTATTATGTTATGTATTTGCCATATTTGTCTTGTTTTATGTTAATGGCCAAAGGCAAATAACTTTGCTTAATAAAAAAACTGAAACTGAAACTGTTATTCATTCTCATGTTTGTATAACACTTCGAAATAAACGGGTTAACACATAGTGTATATATCTGTCTGGAAACTTATTTGATTTTAATAACTTAATTCATTTTTACCTTACATATTTACCCAAATGTTTAAAAAAAAGTCTGTTACGCTACTATAAAGCAAATTTCTTAATTAATTCGTATTTTATTAGTATTAATTCGCCTCAGTTTACGAAATTATGTTATAAAATGTTTCTGCTGCTGGTGTATTCTGAATAACGTACTAATATGTTAGAAACAAGTAAGCCTAAAATTTCCGTTTTGTTCAGTGGCACCTCAAGCCAATTACAAATGCCGAGAACCAGTACTTGTAGGGCATACTAAATTGCAAGGTACCATCATGTTTTTCAATTTATATAATTTGATGAAACTAAAGCAGTGTAGTGTTTCACACACGCGTACAGAAATTAACGATCGATCCCTTTCATCAAGGTTTGTCAGCTTGCTATGCACACAACACTATAAGATATACTATACAAAACAGTTAGCCCGGTATTTGTTATTTTTTGGCAATATCTTAACAACTACTGGAAGTACTTTCGTGAAATTTAGCACATTTCAGAATTTCAACAAAATAAAACAATGTCATCATATAATTTTTTTCATTTTACAACTTCAACGTATTTTTGAAAAAATGTCACAAAGATATATTAAAATGTCTAAACTTCACTAATTAGCGATGAATGATAGACAACAAAAACTCAATAACGTCGCTGTCTGCCGTACCATTTCGAAAAAGATCATTTGATATTGGTATAATAATTAACCATGTTCAAAATTTACCCGTGTTTTTCATATGACTGGTATTCATCCGTTTTCACAACATCCTTGAGATTTTTTTTTGTAATTTTTTAAAAATGTAGTGTGGCGGTAAAATGAAACAAAACGTGACTTGAAACTTTTGAAAACTTTATATGTTATTACCGAGGTATTGATCAAAATGTTAGTTAATTTCAAAAAGTACATTTAATAATTAAAGAAACTGGCAAAATGCCAAATTGCGGGTTAGCTGTGTAGTTCATTATTTTTCAACTTTCCTTAGGCAGTTGAAAAGTAAAATGAGCCGCGCCATGAGAAAACCATCATAATGCATGGATTTTCTCATGGCGCGGCTCAAATGATTGCTGAAATGGTTATTATTCCGGCCAAACTGCTTTCACTAAATGGACAAAACAAGTCAAGTGAAAAAGTCAAAGATTTTATTGGCATAAACATAAATAATGTCCAATGCCGTATACACAAAAGGGTGGTTCTACATGACGTTATAGTATAAAGTATAAAGTATGATACATTGTACGAATACTTAATTTCAGATAGGGCATACATATACAACATACAATTCTTGAATAGAAATATTTTTTGTCAGACACAATATATAATTCACACCTTAGTGGCAAGTTAACATTTTTCAATTTGCCTCTTTTCTCTTAATTGTAGCTTCATATATAAATTTTGCTAAGCTAACAATTATTTTTTTCTGAGTTGATTTTAGCAGAATTTGGAATTTGGTTAATTTTGGCCATATACAAAAAGAAAAACAAAAAAAAAAAAAAAACTTAAAGGTAATAGTTCTCCTCTGTATGATAGGGATATACAAGTAAAAAGTGATATTTACTGTGTATATGCAAGTTTATTTATAGTCGCCGCCAACCCATATGGGCGACTCCTTTAGAAGTTAGTAGGATAGTGCAAGATACAGAAGACGCTCCAATTCCAGATGCTTCCCTAGTTCTTTAACGTGCCATGTGTAAAGTACCCATACACGGGACTCTTATTCCAATGTTAGTAATTTTTAGTTGGAGGAGCGAGGCTCGAACTCACTAGTTTCATAGTCAAACAGTGTAAGCACTGAACCGCTGCGTTCTCTCCAGTGATATTTACAATTTTTCATAAACGTTTATACTTGAAGGAATGCATATGAGTAAACGCAGTTTATTCCAGGTTAGTATCCCTTCCTAGTGTAATTCAGACGTGTTAGAATTGACATGTTTTACAAGGGAAATTAGTTTCGCGTGCTTTGTTGGCAAATAAAACACGTTTCCAGGGGTCACGCTGTCGATCGCCACTTGAGCCATTTGCGACAAAAAATTAAATGTGGCTCCGAAATTTTCTAATTGGCGAAAATGGCCCGAAGCTATATCTGTCTGCAAAACTACGAATATTGCCAGTTTTACGAACCAAAAGGTGTGAAAAATCGATAATCTGTGTAGACACAACATCCGTTATTGAAAGGGAGGGATCCAATTTGCAAATTTTTTATTTGATCAGGCAGTTAATTGGTGATAATTAGATTATTGAATAACAAACTGGATAATTATAATCTTCATTTTGTGCACTTGATACGATTTTATGAGCAGTCGGCCGTTAGACAAATTTTCTATAATTGCCGAGGGTTAGTTTGGGCAAAAACAAATAAAAATGCTTTAGACAAGCAGAAATTGTAAGTATTGAATAGCTATGATGATAGAAAAGCAATAAAACATAGGTATTTTATCAAATATTTAATTCTAACTTACGTTTTCCGAATTTGTCACCCGTTTTCACGACCGTGATTTTCGGATATTTCTGTCATTTCTGACGAGATTTTTTAGTGCAATCTTAATTAAAAGCCAATAAAAAGTCTACATTTAAGAAAAATATGACAAATGTTGCAAAAGGAGCTCTTATTTTGAAGTAATTTTCGAGAATAAAACATGTGAAGGCATCGAACCCCACCCACTTACAGGCAATGTGCAAAATAAGACATTTTTTTTTTTAAACAATTTTTTTTTCTTTTTTAACATCTTTATTTTAAATGTGATTTTCAGAATTTTTTTATTAAATGGCAGATGTTTATAAAAATGATAATTTTAGAAATTAACACAAATTGATTTTCTAAAAAGCTTTTTAAAGGGTTACTAAGAAATATGTAATAACTATAAAGATGTATACATTAATTTCTTGAGTAGTATGAGTACTTTGGTACATATAATGTAGTCCTACAAGAACGTCAATGCTATGCGCTTCGCCGATGTTGGCCTCATAATTTTATCTTAGGAAAAGGCAGTGGCTCAGAGAAAAAAATTCCCAGTGTGACCCCTGCGTTTCAGTCTTTTTTTTTTCGTTCAGAGGCGTCGTAATTAATCACTCAGGCCTTCGACCTTTGTGATTAAATTACTACGCATCTGAACTCAGAACCGTGTTTTATTAGCCAACAAAGCACGCAAAACTAATTTCTCAAGTATAACATGTATATTAAAGATGTACACTAAGGTCATTTGTCTTTTTTTTTCAAATCAGTCAAAATGTACCTAGTACAACATGTGTATTAAATGTGAACACAAAGGTCATTTGTCTTTTTTTTTCAAATCAGTCAAAATGTACCTAGTAGAACATGTGTATTAAATGTGAACACAAAGGTCATTTGTCTTTTTTTTCAAATCAGTCAAAATGTACCTAATAGAACATGTGTATTAAATGTGAACACAAAGGTCATTTGTCTTTTTTTTCAAATCAGTCAAAATGTACCTAGTACAACATGTGTATTAAATGTGAACACAAAGGTTATTTGTCTTTTTTTTTTTCGAATCAACCATATATAACTGCTGCTACAATTCCAAATACAATCCCAGCAACGACCAGACTTAATATGAGGCACCAAGTCAAGCACTTGATTTTCATGTCCTGAAACGATAATTAGCAACTATTTTAGTACAGTTCTTATCCCTTTTTTGTCCAAAACGGTTTGATGGTAACATTACATCAATATGAGTATATCTATGGCATGAAAACAGTATGTATAATTAAATATATAGAACTTTAAATGTATATGTAAAAATACGCTCATACAAATCTGTCTGTCACGCACACAAATTCAGTATGCATTTTTAAATATGTTGAAATTTGAAATTTTAACATATATGTATGTGTAGTATAAACTCATATAAATGTGTGTGTGTCGCAAAAATACTGTGTGCATTTTAAATTTGCAGAAATTTTAGTACGAATATAATCGTCATAGCCGGTCCCAAGTCATGATGCGAGAGGAGGAAGGCTGTGTGCAAGGATAGCACACTAAACATGTAAAACAGCTCAGTTGCTGCAGAAACACGTACCACAAGAAATACAACGGATTTACGGAATCGACCAAGAAGAGAGCTGATAATTTGGAGTAATCCACCTTCTTACAAACGAAGCACGGATCAAATATTGAATGCGGGGATTTTATACGAGACGGGATAAGTATTTCGTGTAGCCAGAGATATTTGACCACTCCCAAACTACAGATGCTGGGATTAGGTGATGTATGTTTTACGGCAGGGAAAGTGACCTTAGAACCAGGTCATGCACTGTCACAAGGTAAAAATGATGCTCCCATTCATGGAGTGGGATTGCTGCTGACCAAACAAGCGTAAAAACAGACTGGCAGAATAGGAGCCGATTATATATCTGTCTATCGCATAAATGCTCTCCTGTTGAAATTTAATCAGTATGTACGAAAATGATTGTTATATGACCAAAGTTTGTTTGGGTTAACACTGTTTACAATATAAAAGTTTTAATTAATTTGAATGTTAATCTATATGATATAACCGTAGTGATTAAAAAATGATACATTCCAGACAGTGATTTGACATTGAATTGGAGTTCAGATGCGAAGTAATTATATCATCAGGGCCCGTGTGGTAAAAATTTTCTATTTCACCTTTACTCTTTAGATTACATATTGTGGAAGAAATGTATGTAATCTTAAAGTTATTTTTGAATGAAGTCAGCAAAATTTAAAACAGTCTCACAAGATTCGACCTTATTTTTTCAGTGTTAATTGGAGTTAGCATTAATAAAATCTGAAAAGTAGATCCCTCGGAAGCACCAGAAACAAGACAAACAGTGAAAATTGCAGACGCGGTTTGATTAACATGAGCAGTAATAGAAAATGCAACACTGCACACACCCCCTAAGTCTCATTAAATCCTTTTATTCGAGGCATCATAGAAAAAAATGATATTTACGTTTTATTTTGTGTTTTATTATTATATACCAATTGTCCGACGTTTCTTTTATCAAAATTAATGGAATAATGAATTCTCTGCAAACGTTTTGGACAATGGCCATCACGTCGAAATTTGTCTCTACTTGAGCTTGAGGAAATATCACAAATAATACAAAATTTACAAAAAAAAACAACAAAAAAAAAAAAAAAAACAGGCACGGTAAAAGTTGTTTGAAAATTGCGAAACAAGGTAAACTTTAAGAATATACCAAGCGAATGTCATTTTCAAACATTACTATTAGGGGCTAATACCTAAATCGAACGAATTATATTCCATCATTTATACTAATCTAAACAAGGTTGATTTCTTTCTCCGTTAGGGCTGGATAACGACAAATTTGTTTGTACTGAAATTCGCTCGTTTTCTTAACCATAAATAATGTGTATTTAAATGAAAAACGTATTTGAACGTGAGCGCCATTATAGTTATAAGCCATTACTCAATCGGCTGAATTTCAAGGTGAGAGCTAAAGGAGAAAAGTGTCTGAAAAAGTAACATGTGAGGGCAAATTTTAATTTACTGATTGTTAAAGATTGTATAAATTAAAGGTTTATGCTCGGGTGTAAAAGGCCTTGCTATTTATTTACCTTTTTTAGCCTCTGAACATTTTCGCTTGCATTGCCGATATTTCGTGCCGATTCGTCTACTCCACGTACCGTCAAAGTATTTCCCCTTGCAACTTCGCCATGACAACTACAAAAACAAGCGTTTGGTGTGGTCTGACAACCACGACATACAAGACCATTATTGCTGTAATATTCCATAATAATGCATTCTTCGTAATCTGGGGGCGGATCAAAATAGTTCTTGTTTACATATTCGGTTGTTTGGTTCTGCTCCTCATGTATTCTGGTCACGTGATGTGTTTCGTTCGCAATATCCTGCAGTGCTACAGTAATAGCAGATAATGGGTGTATACTTATTGGATCTGTTACACTCAGTTCCTCGCTGTCTAGAGTGTGGTCTTCATCTGGTATATTTACGTTAATATCGTCACTTATTTCTTCATGAACATTTGTGCCAGTCATTTGCGAACTTATAGCCAGTGCTTGTTGTGTTTGTTCGTCAATAATATCCTCGTTTTGTGTTACGATGAATGGCCGAACTTCCAGTTGGTCTGTATCTAACGGATTTGCAACGTCTGAATTAATTTTACTACAGCTATCGGTGTTATTATCCATTTCTATTTTACTTGAGCTGATTTGACAATCATTATGGTCTTCTGTAACTACTAGATGTGTCAATATTCCTTGTGTTGTTATTTCATCGGTATCTGTAAATGCATCTTCAAGCCGTAAATTATCCTTATTTCTTCTTGTACTTATGTCCATAGTGAACAAAGCAACTGAAAATCTTATTGATACAGGACAAAGTATTTGTGTCGCAATACCACGAAATAAATCCAAGGACACAGTCACTCATGAATTAGATTGTATTCCATATTTGAAAGAATCACTTGATCTTGTCTTAGCGGTCATCTGTATTAAGCTGCCACTGACCTTAAGCAGACAGTCAGTTAACTTAATATCAAAAATTAATATTAAAAATTAATATTTTTTTCTAATTTCAACTTTTCTTCAGCAAGCACTTGCCTTAAACAGCCAGATTGTGTCGCTCCCTTGGCTAACTACTTAATAATGTTTTAACTTATAGTATATATTTACATGACCAAAGGTAGGTTACGTTGTAAAGAAGACTTTAAAATCATTATAACTATTTCAGTATACGACTATGTAATTTGTCCATGTATTGTCCGCTTTAATGAAAATATGTATACGCACTGAAAATATACGGGAGCTGGTAATTTCATCTTCAAGGTTATCGATGCATATACATGAATTAATGTCAATAAATCAAAAAAGTAAGTCAACGTGATGTAGAACGGTTTTTTTCACATGAATGAATAAGGAAACATGAACGTAAAATATGTAGAGGAGGTTAAATCCTGTATTAAAATGTTGTAATTCGGTCAGTATCAGAACAGTGCAAAACATTTATATACATATATACAGACGTGAACAAAATAATTCATCGTCATTTTAACACGTTACAAGGTCTGTATATGCATATAAACATAATTCATTATGAAATACATACCTAAACATATATACATTGACCTTCGAATAATAGTTTTGTACTGTTACAAGAAGTCGGTCAGACATAGCTTGTAGTTAAGTTCGTAATGCTCATTGTTCCCCGTTTACTAAAATGTTGTTACATATGAAGTGCTTTACCACATATTATAATGCTTTGTTTGTTTGTTTGTTTTGGGTTTAACGCCGTTTTTCAACAGTATTTCAGTCATGTAACGGCGGGCAGTTAACCTAACCAGTGTTCCTGGATTCTGTACCAGTACAAACCTGTTCTCCGCAAGTAACTGCCAACTTCCCCACATGAACCAGAGGTGGAGGACTAATGATTTCAGACACAATGTCGTTTATCAAATAGCCACATATTATAACGCATCTTCAGATATAAATGCAACATAAAAATAAATAGATTTAGAGGATGTTTGTTTGTTCCAGTGTTTCAAGATCGAATTATAGTTCAAACATCGTTTTTATCCAATGACAAGCAACGTAACCAACTTGTTTTCATATTGTTTCATAACTGAAGAATCTGATCCACTTAATCATGAAGTAGTTCAAAATTAATGAGTATTCATTGTTCCGCCTACTATGGATTTCCCACATTCTAGGAGGCGCAGCAATTTCCAAAGCAGGGACTGCTTACAAGAAATAATGTGTCTATGTAATAAACAGACCAAATAGATAAATGAGCCGTGCAGAAAACCAACAAAGTGGGTTTGCGACCAGCATGGATCCAGACCAGCCTGCACATTCGCGCAGTCTGGTCAGGATCCATGCTGTTCGCTAACAGTTTCTCTAATTCCAGTAGGCTTTGAAAGCGAACAGCATGGATCCTGACCAGACGTCTGGATCCATGTTGGTCGCAAACCCACTATGTTGGTTTTCTCATGGCGCGGCTCAAATATCAAATTATGTTTTTAGTTTCATTTTAATGCAAGCTGTAATTTCATAGTTCAAGTCTGACCTTTCTGCACTTTTCACTACCTCTAAGTACTGGTCTAAAAATAAACCAGGGTGCACTTAGATTCTACTTTGTCTTGTTTTATTTATACATGTAGTTGCTTAAATTGTAGTGTTAGATCATTAGGAGTTAAACCTGCATATTTTACTTGCATTGAATAAGAATATAAAATTGTGTTTCACAAATTACTCGATAAGACTAAGTCGTCTACTATGTATTTATGATAACTAAATTTACGGAATCCTGTTGGGGCCATTTATAATTTCGCCGTCGCGTTTGTGGGGTCGACACACGACAACGCGAAGTGACATAGCGACATTACGAAGTGACACCCGACAATCGCAAACGACGGCGACAATCCCAAACGACAATGTCGCGAAATCCACTTTGAAATGTCGCCTTTCAAAAGCACGATATATCGCGATGTCACTTCGCATTGTCGAGCGTCGTATGTCGCTATGTCACTTCGTAATGTCGCGTGTTGTCACTTCGCGTTGTCGTGTGTCGACCCTGCAAACGCGACGGCCACATTATCAAACGATATGCGATAATCACAAACGACGCTCGACAACGCGAAGCGAACTTTTCCAAATGTCGTATTGTATGTCGCGTGTACCAGTACCTAGAGAAAAGAGGCCACTTCGAACCCGGTCGGCTAGGGTTCAAGGTCAAATTCCGGTAATATTCTCAAAATATGAACTTGTCAGAGCAGTCAAGACGGTCCTGAAAACCCAAGCACTACCTTCACTGAGTCCAATGACACCATTGGAGCAATTCTCATGGCTCCCTGGGTCGGACCAGCTTAGTCTTGGCCAGCACCCTACCGCATATAACAAGTTTGATCATTTTCTGATACCTGTCCTATTTTCTTTTAATTATTATTATTGTAATTTATACTGAATTTCAGTTGATAATGACACTATGTTAGATTTTGACCCTTGTTCGAGTCTCTACACCCCAGGTACCCACCTATACCATATATATATGAATATGTTCGTAGATGTTTTGGCTTTACATTTAAGCTACTTAAGTCCATATGATGCCATCAGAGCTCAGGACATGTATCAGAAAATGATTAAACTTGTTATATACGGTAGGGTGCTGGTCAAGACTAAGCTGGTCCGACCCAGGGAGCCGTGAGAATTGCTCCAATGGTGTCATTGGACTCAGTGAAGGTAGTGCTTGGGTTTTCAGGACTGTCTTGACTGCTCTGACAAGTTCATATTTTGAGATTACCGAAATTACCGGGTTCGAACCTGACGTGGCCTCTTTGTTCTAGGTACTGGCTTGCCCTTTGCAACAAGGTATCATTTATTAAAATCGGACATCAGGTTATGAAGATATGGCTCCTCAGAGAAGGACCACCCCTCTATTTAATATATGAAGAAGTATGCATATTTTCACGAAAAATGATACATTTTGAGACGGTCCTCCGACGAAACCGTCGGCGATAAAATTATTCAAGTTACATATCCGTTTAGACAATGTTTGAATTTAATTTATAAAAGTTATTTCATTAAAATATCTTGAGTTTGTAACATTCTACAATTATTTGAAGTTAATGAAAAACATGGACATTTTACGTCAAAAAAGTATGGAAATATAGCTTTTATCTTACCCTTTCACCGGTAGACGGGCGACATGCGATACGACATTATGAAAATGTCGCTTCGTATTGTCGAGTGTCACTTCGCGTGTCGTGTATCATTTGGAATTGTCGCGCGTCGACCCTCACCCAAACCCGCGACATACGATACGACATTTGGAAAAGTTCGCTTCGCGTTGTCGCGACATTACGAAGTGACATAGCGACAATGCGATACGACGCTCGACAATGCGAAGTGACATCGCGATATAGATCTATCGTGCTTTTGAAAAGCGACATTCAAAAGTGGATATCGCGACATTGTCGTTTGGGATTGTTGCCGTCGTTCGCGATTGTCGGGTGTCACTTCGTAATGTCGCTATGTCACTTTGCGTTGTCGTGTGTCGACCCCACAAATACGACGGCGACATTATAAATGGCCCCAACAGGATTCCGTATAAATTAAAATCTTCCAGCACTGGATCAACCGCTGTTTTGCTAAAGGTTGGCACTAAAATGACCTTGTATAAAATTGTAGTAAACATGTACTTTTCCATTATGAGTGAAGATAAGACTAGCCAATGTATTCCAAGAGACTGAAGAAGGCGTGGTTTAGTTTACTTCAGAGAGAGCTTTTTGTTTCTTTAACCTGTCAGTTAAATGAAATGGGGCGTTTAAACTATAAATAGGTTATAGTTTCATCGAGTGAACACTATAATTAAAATATCTTCACGAGTGGTGCAGCCACGAGTGAAAATTTAAATTATAGTGTTCACAAGTGAAATATATTTCTATCTTAAATTGAAACAAACAAATTTTCTTTTTATTTTATGTATTTTCAATGGTTTTAAACAATTTTATCCATTTTACACGCGCAGCTTCACGCGCATCGCATCATGACGTCATAATTTTATGAGGTCACGATATCTACGGTGTATAACTGTCAAATAGTCCTTTGACGTTTCTAGACTTCTTTTAGATTCTATAATGATGGAACGTATATCCTTAGGATCCTGTAAATAATTATGAACATCTGTATCTTTACTGAAGTATATTTTGCATGGAATTTTCTATTATTCATAATTCATATTCTTTCGCAGTCTTGAAAAGTGTAGTTCCGTACCAGTGAAAAATAAAAACTGAAACAGTGAAAATATCAATTTTATTTCACTGATAAATTTCAGTATTTCATTGAAAAGCATAAAATAAATTAATTTATTTTCGTTTTTATTTCTGTATTTTTTTTCAGTATTCCAGTATTTTGTTTGACTCTTTCAAATAAAGAAGTTTAAAATAACAAAGTCTTGTGTCAAGTATAAGCAATTTTTAGAGCTTTAGTCTGATTAAATGTTGCAAATGAAAAGAATTAAAACAAGTATGTGGGCAATGTTTTACCTTCTACTCAAGTGTTTAGTTAAGGGGACGCATATTGCTACATTCACAGTTCATACAGAAATGCGGAAGGGGTGCATATTCAAGAAATCGATGGTGGGAAAATAAAAAACATATTCTTAAACTGATATAATACTGATGGACACCTGTAATATTCAGTATTTTGTGGATAAGGATGTGGTACTATGAATGTAATAGGAAAACAGAGGTCTTTGTGAAAGTACATTCAACACAAAATATTAAGCTTTTGTATAAGGAAAAAACAGGTTTTTTACAAGAAAAGTGTTCCAAATAATGTTGAAGGGATGAGATTTTCTTTCTAACACACCAGGTTTGCTTAAACATGTAAAAATTTAACGCTATGTCATTTCAGCTCGGGATGGACGCCATATTTCTCATTGATAAAAATGTAAACAAAAAAAATCAGAGTGGGATTAGCATTGCAAGGGCATAACATGACATTCTACACAATGAATACCTTAGAACAGATATCTAAGATGCTACACAGGTCAGGCGGGTTAAATGCATAATGGCGATCACTTGAAATTCATCTTGAAAAGGTGGTTAATTTTAGTTTATTTACATGGTTTTTAATTTTCCCACGACTTCTCGGCGATTCACTGCAAATGTATTACTGCGTCGGACGAAAGGTAACTCACCCTCTAATAAACAACGGGAGACAACTTAGGTGTCAGCACGTGTACGATTTTTAAAAAAACATGTCGATGATTATAATTTCTTATCAAATAATGAATCCTATTCAGATATTCGTCTTTAATATTAGAAAATTATTAATTTCTGTGGATATTTGTCAAAAAATATTACTTGCATTGGACTACTTTGCGCATCAAACTGGTTTCCGCTTCAGTTGTGAGGCACTTCCGTTATACTTTTTGACAACAATAACAAAACATAAAATGAATCAATAAAGTCACTTATAAACCGACTGCTACTTAAATCAGTGTAAGTAAAGTTGTTGTTACAATATTATACATGTTCGTTACGTTATGAGATAAAGTTTATCTTGAACTGCATAATCCATTAATTACGTTTAGATGATATTGCATTTACAACTTATTTGACCCCATTTTTTTACGTGAATGACAGCATTCTCGTGCAACTCGTGCAAACAGAATTATGAAAAGTATGGTGGAGAATTCAATGACAAATTATAAATGACATTAAAGTTAGGATAACTGTATATTCGTCCAGTTTTCATCATTGACATGCCTGCTGTGTATTAGTAACTTTTGTGAACAAGATTAGAATGTTACTTTTGCACATATACACATTGATTGGACCTCTCAACCAAATTTCATACCTTATTTTAGGGATTTTTAAGACAATACATTTTCAAAAGTTTGTTGAACGTGTTTTGATATTTAAGTGCATTGTAGTTCATGAATACCAAGTTAAAAATTAATAATGGCAACATTTCTAGGCCCTTATTGTAAGCCACTAGACTTCTGTAACGATAAATGTTTAATGTATTAAGGGGAATATACTCTTTTTAGTTTTGGAATGTGGCATTCCTTGACCACCGTATCTTTTCTTATGCACTACTTTGTAAACAAACTAAATAATGTGTTTTAGCTTACATATGCGAAATGAAAAGCAAGACAGTGACCATATTTCACATTCTTTCTTTAAATTAGAATCTGTAGGACATTGATAAATGTTTGGACAAGGTGAAGCACTATTATTTTCGCACCAAAAAGTCTTAATTGTTGACTTTGAATGTACACAAGAAGTCTTATGTAATTCAACAATAACTTTCTTGTTTCAGTTTTCTCATTTTTATTTTAGTGAGCAATCCTTTGTGTACTTAAAACAGTTGAAACAGTATCCATTTCATGTACCAAAACCTTGTACTTTTTTGCAGGTAAATTTTATCATACCCCACCTACTTTTTTCTAATTTCAAAGTATGCGTCCCCTTAAGATATAGGCCTATAGCTTTACCGAGAAATTCTTTGGAACTGTTGGAGACACCCTTTACTTTTAACACCATTTGGAATCCCTTTATACCACACCCTCTTGAAAGAATAACTAAGGATGTAAAATATACTGGTTTAGGTTGGACAAGCCAGTTAGCAGTTTGCTTGACTTTGTCGTACTTTATTTTGATTTTATTGTAACACTTGTGTATACTTACTAAGAACCTTTTATGGAAAAACTCATACGTGAAACGTGACAAGACGATCGTTGCATTACCTGTTGGTAATGACTGTTTTTCTTGTAAAGGTGCAACAGTTTTTCCCATTACTGTGTCGTCATTTTATTGTTTTCCTGTATGCTTATGGATTATGTAACTTTTATACATTTCGCAGTTAAAAATGACCCTTTTTAGTGTGTGGAGAATAGATACCCAGATTGGTACAAAACAGTTATTCAATTACATGACTTTTGAAACTTGGATACACACGTATCCAATATATAGAAATGCCCATTTGAAAATTCATACCTTGTATATTTTCTTATCAAAGCGGGTTTGGAGAGACTGATCTCTTGTTAAAGTCAAAGACTCGATACAACAGCCTTGATTTGTCCTCTGAATATCAGCTGAATATTACCAACGATATATTGTTTATGTGAAAATAAACAAACATAAAATAATTATAATATAGTAAATGCATTTAGATATGACTTGCTTAAATCTGATTATGCAATGTGGGGCACCTGAACCCTTTCCATTCACTGATAATTCGAAATAATACTGTAAATAGTTAGTTAGATGTTTCAAATTTTTGAGATATCCTGTCAAATAGTGATTTTAAAATTGTTTAAGTTCAACAAAACTGCTATGCCAAAAAGGCACAGTTGAAAACAATTATAACTGAATTTTGCAGTTATATTTGCATATAATTTACGCTCTCTTTATATCATTATTAGATTACAAATTCAAATATAATCAGTGATCAAATAACTTGAGTTTTGTCTCAGGTTGCCAGTAGCTTATACACATATACATATGCTCTTTTCGACTGTTACGATATATCAAGAGGCACCATGGGCTTAACTCATGCAAATGAGGACCTTGAAGTTTTTTTTAATTTAACTAATGCACATCGTATATTTAATTAATATCAAAGCGAAGACAAATATTTAATAGAAATAACCACGTCCCGGGAAGGCAGACTCACCAAAACGTAACCCATTACCAGTGTATGTAAAGGACGTGTATATGACTGACAGTTGTCGAAGCAGGTCATCAAACAAGTATCAAAGCAGTTCAGTATCTGAGGCTTAAGGAACTGTCAATGATGGACTTTTCCACCTATCCCGTAACATACAACGAGGCAAGCGTGGCGTCCCTTTGTAGCATCAAATATGCAGTGTATCTTATAAAGCGTTTTCACAATTTTACCAAATAGAATCGGAAAATTAATATAAACCAGAACATCGCGAAGATTGTAAAAACATCTCAATTTACATGTTATCTTTTTGGAAAAATCGGCAAATGTCATGTTGAAGTCTACCTTTGAAAAAAAACAGGCTTAAATTTTGGCCATGTATCATTAAGATCAGACAGAAATTTTGTATACGACTTTAGCAGTTCATCCCAAATAAGTTTCGAATTTGACTTAGCTTTTGTACAGACACATATATTGATACAATTTCATGTTCATTGTGCACAGAATGTGCCTCAACAATTATAACGATGTTTTCAGTTACTTAAAATAATGAAAAGTTTTTCCCTACGTGACCTAGTTTCGGACTTTACCTACATTTCTGAAGGACACAAACATTCTAAAAAGGTTTTCAGGAATAAATGCTGATGTAATCTAGCTGAAAAAGAAATGCATCCAATTAGAAAATGTTTCGATAATGCAACGGGTGTGGACAAGATAATTCCTCCTATATTATCACACGTATTCTGCTTCAGGTCTCGCTCTTGAGGTTAAAATGGAATGGATAAATTACAGAAAAGTTGTTAAAGTGCCGGACATAATGCCATGAATTCACAAAACAATATCTACACCATTACGTGCTCAGCACCCCTCAGGAGACAGCTGATGGTATCGTATCTCACGTTTCTACTTTCGAATGCGATTTCAATGAATTTCATTCATCTCTTAAGAGCTTACATGCTGATCATCTCTTGTCCAAACAGTTTAGAAATAAATTACAGTTGTGATATTCATGCTTTTTTTTGTCCAAAAAAGATAAAGAAAAGTGAAGATAATATAAGATATGTAATGTTTTGCTATTTTTATTTCTTTTTTAATTAAGAAACACAATTTCAGATCACAGATGAATTCGCCTTTGGTGCCAACATTTGTTCTGGTTGAAGAACTGAATATCATCGGTCTTTTTCCTGAAGACGAAAAATGAACATGCTTATATTTAATTTAGCCTTTCTTTTAAATAGAACTTTAAAAAGGAAGTTGTGACAAAAAAAAAGAAGAAGAAGAAACAGTAGCCATTAACCAGTAATCGTAATATTGGCTATTTTACCATATCTGGTGTACCATATGTATCCTTGAACTGAACAGTCATGTATTAAATATTTACTATAAGCATTTAAAATAAAAAAAGCATTTTTTTCTTCGTTCGGAAATTATAGAACTATTGAATTTTCAAATTTTAGAACCCGCTGACTATTAATATTACTAGATTATATTATTATTGATATATAGATAACACCCAGTTTGCATCCCTACCCTTACTTTATTCAGTAGAAGCCGTAGTCAGAGGCATGGTGTGAGGGTTTCCTGCCAATATTGAGACCACCAGAGCCGAGACCAGTGCTCGAGAACAAGATGTTGATCACCAAGATAAACATAAACACTGAAAATTAAATAGAAAAGCAACGTTCAATTACCTTCCACTATCTTTAATACTTTTCTACGTATATGTATTCACATGAATCAAGAGAATATAAATATACATGAACATTCAATTAAGAAATAATTACATCGATTTCTGGAAGATTTATGTAAAACAAATGAGGAAATCTTGACGCATTAATTCAATACAAATATACAAATTTTCTAAAGACTAAAAACAAAATTTCTGTCTACCAGAAATGTTAAACATCTAAGAATTAACGAAATTACGTGACGGATCCCAAATGCATTAACAATCATGTGGGATAAAAAAATCGGGACTACTCACACTGCATTATGTTTCCAAAGATTCCTCCCATGCCACCAGTCGATCCTCCAGCACCGCCAAGAAAACCTCCGAATCCTGAAGTTCCCGCCATGTAGGGAACGTACCCATAACCCATGTTAGGGTATGCTGCGAACTGTTTGTGCCCGGTCATAACACTTCCATAACCCAGAGCCATACCAATACATGAGGCAAGAGCCAAACATCCGAGATACACCATCTTGTTCATTCTAAACAAAGTAAATAAAATGAAATACATGTAGTTGATTCTTTAGATTTCTAAGCAACAGAAATAAAAGTATTACTGAGTCTGTCACTTACAGTTTTGTTAATATATACGCTAAGTTTTAATATATATGAAAATAAAATAATTTGAAGTTATATAAAAAGAAAACTCTACATTGAACACTGTAAGATTTCGGACAACAACGACTAACCAGTATGGACTTCGAGTTGCAAGCGTTTGACGAATACTCGTAAAATGCGTTAAAGTCTAGTATCCCGAAACATAGTTTTGAACCATACAGGGCTGCTTTGATTTGCTGTCACTTAATATGTTTATATAAATTCACTTTAGCAAACAACAACATAAATCGGTACTTCGAATATTTGAGTTCTTTTTTTCATTGACAGTTTTTTTAGAATTAGTACAACAGAAATGAAAACATAAGATTATTATTCATCAAAGTATCCAGACTTGAATGAACCAGAAAATAACATAAATGCATATAACTTACATTTTAGCTGCAAGTAAAGCTTCTTCCAAGTTTTTTCACTTTGGTTGTCGAGTTGAAAGACAAATTGTTGCTACTGTAGGCATGTTTCAGTCCCATTATATACAGTTTCGAAATGTGAACGGAAGAGGAAAACCCTATCATTCTTAGTGGGAAGAGTCCCCTCCTGATGAGTAAGTTCACCGCTTTATCACTTAACAAATTAGTTATAGCCTAGCCTACATATTGAAAACCAATAACCAATATACGTATCACAAATCATTTTTTAAATGAATGAGATATACATGTTCTTTGCGAACTGATCTTATTTTCAATATAAGTGCTCTATCCGTGTTGGTGGTGAATTAACACAAATGTAAACCCACCTTTTTTTCTTCTCACAGCTGTACAAGATCTTGTTAATGTCCATTCCTTTATTTCTATTCCTGCTGACCGTTAGAACTCTATGATTTATGTAAAATACAAAAGAAAAACGTTAAACTAAATTTTATAGTCATAACATACATTTTACTTACATCCACTGGTTATCTAAGTGCAAAGAAGAAATTGATTTAATTTGATAGCAGATATGACAAAAGAAGAACAAGGTTATAATATTTGTATCTGTACACCCTTCAGAAAATGAAGTTGTTGTTATTATTATTATTATTATATTATAGAGTTAATTTCCTATTCACCAAAAAAAAAACCCACAAAAAACAGCCAGATGTCACAAATAAGATATGTAAGCCTGCAAAAAAGAGAAATAACTAAGACTTTATGTTCCGACTCGACTTTTATTTTATGATAATGAATCTATATATTGTTGGATTATGCAGACTAGAGGGTAAAAGGGCGTGGACAGTAGCCTGCATTTCGAGTACCTCAATCAAACCGAGCCTGCAAAATTTTCATTTTTGTCGTTTTGAGCGACCTGTGGACTTTCGCTTTTTGTATTTTGTCAAGCAGCTTCGTTGTATTTAGAATCAGTGTTGTTTTATAAATAGTGGAGTCCCGTTTAACCCCGGTGCTATGGGGTTTCAGGAGCGTTTCATTACCTCACATAATTATACTGAATCAAACCGAATCCGACATTAATTTGCTTGATTACGTTCTGTGCTTCCAAAAGGTCTTCGTATAGACTTTATTTTCTAGTTTCAATCTAAACTGTTGCTGTTTAGGTATCAATTTTAATACAATATTTAAAACATGAAAATAAGAAAGATTGTAAATTCTATAAAGAAACCAAATTCTTATTTTTTCCATTACGCCTTGTAATGTTCACCAATTAGACCGCGGTGAAAAAACATAATTAAAAAAAAGCATGATAATTTCCTTCATCGCTTTAACATTCATTTTCTATAAAAACCACAATTTTGTTGTAATAGTTATTTTTGCACCAGGAAACATACAATCAAACTGAATAATCGTAATTGACTATGTATGATTTCTGTAAAAAGGTGTACTTTTCAATTCCTTTACTGGTCTACCTCAAGATTAGCTGTTGCACCGGAAATCCGAAAAGACCTTTTTTGTGTACGCTATCCTGGCCTGCCCATTTCTGGTAGACAGCATTGTACAGACGGCGTAGTCTGAATTGTAACATTGTAAAATCATAAAGCTAATGGATGAACCGACGGATTCTGTAACTATAATGCATTTAGCGGCAGAAATGTTTGTTTTTTTTTGAACTCGTGGAAACTGGAATTACATTGTGGCTTAAACGAAAATGCATGTAACTGTCAATAGAAGAGCGAGTGTTTTATTCTTCGCAAAGCAGAAACTAGAGTGCCGTGATGACAGTATATCACTCACCACAGTTTCTCAGAACAACAAAAACCTTCTAAATTATTTAGAAAACTGATGAAATTTCCAATGGAGCTTTATACGGAAAACTTGATACGTACTTCGGTAGGCATGTTTTTTACATATCTAAATCGAACCAATGGTTTAGGAAATGGCTGTTTGAGATTTTTTCGATTTTTAATTCGGGTGACCATATCGTTTGTGGAAAAACTGTGTAGATAACGTGCAAACTTTCGCAGTTGGGTGAGTTGCTGAGACAAGCACTCATTTTGCTGTCTTCGACAGTTAATCTTACGAAAATCCTTTTTTTGTTAGAGGGGGAAGAGGGGGGGGGGGGGGCGGGGAGGAGGAGGGTTGGTACAAAAGAAAAGTAATTAATATATTAATTAGAATGGTAATCATACTTTCTTCCTAAAATAACTCTAATCATATCACTTTTGAGTTACACTATACATATCGAACTTTATTTCGGTATATTTGACCATTGAGTTTTCTATAAAGTGTCAATCCAATACATAAAATAAAATCTTCTTCAGATATGGCCTTGCACGCACAGCTTAAATAAGTCGCCGATGCCTAGGTAAGTAGAATAGTCCTACTGAGCTTACATGAAGAAGTTGCTGTTGCTTGTTGTTGTTACACAGTAACGTTTTAGAGACCAATAACCAATATTGAGAAACACAAAGGTTTCAACAAGGTTATAATACCAGTTATAGTATCTGACGCTTTAAGTGCTGAACAAAAACAGTATCATTAAAATCTGGAAACACTGGAATGTAATGTTCTTTATACTAGCGATTGTCTGGGTTAGTAAATGCACATTTCTGTTCGTTACATGTCATTCTAATTGCAGGGTGCAATATCTGGTCTTTGCTGAGAGACAGACCAGAGAATTGTTAATGTTACAGTAAAATGTTTGTGATACAGGTTATATTTTTATGAAATCATTAAAAGTGAAAAGGATATTATATACCCATTAAATAATCAGCAACAACAAAAATACAATCTTGATGGCCTTCATTGCTCGCCACAGTATTACTGCTTTTAAGGACCATAGTAAGTTCAACAAAGACTAAACTTAAGTACAGCACACTCGGCAACCTGATATGAATACCAATGTCGGCTAAGTAAGTCTTCAATCTGTCCTCTATCTGGTTCATAATACAACGTGACCAAGCCTTTATCTGAATAAATTTAGGACTGGAAACGAAATGAAGGTGAAAGAGTTAACATAAAGAATTATGGCATTTTTATCAGTCAAGAGCAGGTAATTCTGAACCTAATTCTCCGATCTGGCAAATAAACACATTAACGGGTAAACATATCATGTGGAAGTATAATTAGGACTTGTTATGTAATATTTGCTTTAGCATACAAACAATGGAATATCGCTTTTTAATGTATCAATGGCATATAACTCTGTACCTACAATCCAAATTTGTCCTGTAATTGAAATTGAGCTTGATCTTATATATATGTACAGCAATTTATACACATCCTGTGTATATATTATCTAGTCTGGAGAAGAAATTAGGTCTAGAGTGGTGCAAACATAGTAAATTATATTACATTTCAAAGTTCCATAACTCCGATAAAAATCATTCAACATAAACAAACCCACTAACTGTAGGAAACTATGCTTCAATCTGATCATTTCTATAAAGTGTCATTCAAATCCGATTAGCAGTACAGGTGAAGTAGGCGGACAAACTTTTCAAAAAAAACCTTTAAGATTGAAAAACTGCTAAAAATCATTCAATTCAGAAAATGCTGAAGACACTGGCACCGACTATCTCTACAAAATTTGGTTAAAATCGCACCAGTAGTTTAAGAGCAGTAGTCCAGACAATCTTTTGTGGCAGTCGTTCAGACCTTTTGTACCAGAATGACAGACTGACATACCAGACTAAGTCAATAAATAGCTTTATGTCTACCAATTACTTGTTGGGAATTTTCTCTGTTTGATTTCAAAATTATGAAAATTAGTATTAGTAACATAATATGTATTATACATAAACAATCTATGCAAAAGTACATACAAAAAATAAAATTGCATTTTTTTTGTTACTGCCAACAAATAACTATGTACTAATCTGCCTTTACACTAATACATGTCAATAACACTCTTATTTGTACTAAATATATTTCTTAACCCTTAACCTGCTATATTTCTCTAATGGACTTTTGGACAGTACCACTTATTACTAAAAGGGGTTTTCACTGAAAATTTACTGACTGAATAGCGAACAGTGTAGACCATGATCAGACTGCACGGATGTGCAGGCTGATCTTGGTCTGCACTGGTCGCAAAGGCAGAATCATCTGCCGCCAGCAGGCTAAGGGTTTTTATCAAGAAAAACACATCTACTAGTATATTTCTGGCACCAAATTCTTAATACAGTTCGATGTCAGTTAAAACCAAGAGGGCAATCCAGGCCCTGTATCACTCGCCTGAGCTCGTCTAAACTACTTTAAAGATTACTCACAGTAAATCAATTTTAAAACTTTGCACATTGTAATGAAATTCTGACCAGGTCACAAAGTCACTGATAAAAATATATACTATATGTCCTGCTTCAATAGTTATTATTAGAGAAATAACTTTACATTATGTTGCTTCTGTTCCAGCAAAGCTTCAAAACACCTGACCCTGCCACTACAAACAACCAAGTTAGCTACAATTGTCCTATAGTTTAAATTCAGTATAATTCAGTATAATAAATGATATAACTGAATCAGTAAAAACATACCATCATTACTACTTCTGTTGATATAGTGTTTTGTACCTTGAAAAAAATGCAACTGTCAGAAAACCAGTTCTTGATCTGTCTATGTGTGCAGCTTCATGTGTCTGGAAAGGTTGCCACTATCTGAGAAACACTTTTTACAAGTTTTACAAGTGTAAGGTTTCTCCCCAGTATGAATACGCATATGTCTTCTCAGACAGCTCACAGTCTTATATTTCTTGTCACACACATTACATGGATAAAAAATTGCATCATTATGAATATTCACATGCTGTTTAAGCACATGCATCTGTGTGAATCTCTTTTCACATATAAGGCAGACAAAAGACTTTATATTTGAATGAATTTTTGAATGCATCTCTAAACCATGTGAGCTAGAATATTTCTTTGCACAAAATTTACATTTGTGAACTCTGTCTTCAGGGCTATTATCCAGATCATGTTTTTCGATATGTCTCTTCAAAGCACTCTTGTCGCGCAGCTGTTGCCCACAAATAGTGCATTTATGAGGCTTTTCTCCAGTGTGAACTAACAAATGTCTGGTAAGATGAACATTCTGGGTAAATGTAATTTTACATATTCCACATTCATATGTTTCTTCTATGGTGTGAAGTTTCATGTGACGAATCAAATGCTCCTTTAGACCAAAGTCTTTCTGACAAATTTCACACTTGTGCGGTCTATCTCCAGTATGAATAAGTGTATGTCTTTCAAGGCCACTTTTGTACCTAAATCCCTTTTTACAAATCTGGCATACGTTTGCTTCTTGCACCTTGCTATGAGTAAGTTTGTGTTTATTCAGGATTCTTGATGTTGTAAAGGACTTTACACATTCAACGCACTGGTAATCTCTTTTATTGTTGTGTAACCTCATGTGGACAGTAAAGCTGTATTTTTTTGTAAAGGTTTTGCAGCATTCTTGACAGGTAAAAGACATATTTCCTGCAATGTAAAGATATCTTTATCTTAGTTCTTAAAACTAAATGTTATTTTGGAGTTTTTTATTTGAAATAATGTACTGATGAAAAGTAACAGGAAATTGTAACAGAGTAAGAGTTACCATTGTCCCCCATCCCTAGGGATATTTTCACAGAACGTATGATAACTCATAACTCACTTGCCAATACAACATCTTTGAAGTAAGGTGGTCTGGGAAACATATTAAAAATGTTTATAACTGACAAAATTCTGGCCTGGGCCTTACATGCGACAAATAAATTTGTTATGGTGACTGTTTGTGCCAAGTAACTTGAATATCCATCCATGCAAGTAAAGTTATTCACGGGGGAGGAACTGTTACACGAGACTCGGTTGTGGAGGATATCGTGTTACAGATTTAGGATGCTACTGTTACAGTATTCCTGGATAACGTTACAGCATTTGGAGGATAATAATCGCTGTCAGTGTTTTGTTTGCCAAAGAAATGGTAAAGATTTATCTCTTTTTTGCAAAAGTAAAAATTGTTTTTCTAGATCAATGGTATGTACATCTGTTGAGACATGGTTTAACTTGCGAAACACATTATATTGATGTGTATCAAGCATTTAATGACAAAATTCGAAATTTTGATATAAAACTATATAAAAGAAGTTGATTAAAATACATTTCAAACATATTTTATGCTCATTTGCAACGATAAAACCCCTCTTTAGGCATGCACTTATAATACGAGGTAGAAAAATCACTGTGGGTCTAATTTTTCGTGGTTTTATAAAATGTTACAGTTTAGATGGATATGTTACAGTTGTGGGGTGCTACTTCTGGATGTGTTACAGATTTAGGATGATACTTTTTGGAATACATTTTGACAATATACAATACCAGGATAGTAAATAAAATTTAGATATCATGAATTATGCGGGATTTTTTTTGTAAGATGTAACAAATATATTATACCAAGTGCATTTTTTTTCTAATTTCGAAATTCTAAATCAACATCTATATATAATAAAATGATATAAACATTTTCGATGGAAAGCTAGTGTTCTATATCCAATGTATATAAGTACCACAATCACCAATTCGCATTGAATCGTCGTTTGCACTTTGATAGGCTGATCTTTTATAAATAGTACCTGTTTATGCTACATGTACTATGCTAGCAAACGATGTGTCCTAGCTTTAGAAGAGCTTGGCAATGCGTGTCTTTAACAACGATTTCAATTACTAATATGCTTAAAAGAAAATATCCCCTTGGAATCGGTAATGGAGAACTTACGAAATTAATTGGCTTTTCTAACGACAACTCGCACATGTGCAATAAAACTTTATTTCAAACAACAAAGATTCTTTTTTTGTTAAACATGTATATGTATTTACTGTTGGAACAACCATCGAATCATAGTCTGCTTGCAGGTGCGTAGCTGCCTACAAGCAGATATGCATCTGCGCAATGAAGTTCTGGCAAGCATGCACAATTAAATTGGCTAATCTGAAGCATTGAATCTGTTTGGTCACAGTTAGGAACTTAGGAGCCTATATCATTTAACGGAGGATTTTATACGCAACTCATAGTTAAAATGTATAATGTTTCAGGATTTTCATCTAAAAATATATGCGTCTTTGTCTTTGTATGTATACCGGTGTCAAGGGCTTTTCAGGACTGTGCGCGAAGGCATGTCTCAGGACTGTAATGCCCACCATCTGGCATTGTGTAAACGCGAGCAAGAGCGCATTAAAGTCGGGTTGTTCAAAAATTAGTTGTTACCTTATAACCACAGTAACTCGCTGTCTTCTTAGATTTGAACGAAAGTAATCTATGTGAATATAAATAATGAAACACTTAGAACATTTTTCGATATCGCTCCGCGATGTCGCTGGTGATTTATTTTGAGGTTATGAAAAAATTTAACAACCGATGTATCTAGAGATTCGGCATGCCCATTCACGCACTGCAGTACGTGAATCACGCACAAAATATCAAATGCACGCATAAAAATCACTTGTTGGGGGTACATGCACGCAGAGATTCGGAACTCCAGTTCAGCTGCCAAATCGCTGTTTATTACATCGCGCACTTGCCAATTGTTTGGTATGGTCTAAAACGCAGATCCGGTCCACGAACGTTATAATTTCGTTTCCATCACCGAATTCTCGGCGTAATTGTCAGCTGTATAGAGGGGTTTGGTAAATGTTTTAGTCGGACGTCACACGAGTCGTGTGCAAAAAAGAATGGATACGAAACGCAAAAAGGCATTTTAACTTTAATAAACTCAGCAAAAGGTTAACAGTATTTTATTTTTCGATATTTAACTGCAACTTTGATGCACATTGCATATCTGTAATAGTTTGGGCATTTATTATTGATGGACGAATTTTACCAGTCTTCAGTTGACTGTATGTTATTTCGGACGAATCGTGTTCCGTTCACGAAATTGGGAATACATGAACCTTGCTGAAAACTTATTTATATTTAGTATAATATAGGGAGGGGTCTTTTGATTCAGAATTTCCTATCTTAACTTTGGAAAAACATTTTACATTTTCTAAAATTATCTCATCTGTTATACCCCACCCACGAGAGTTCTGTATAAAAAAAACAAAACAAAAAACAAAACATGTAATATACAAATTTTCAGTAGTTTAAAAAATAGAAAATTTTCAGATCTGCCATGTAGTGTACCCCCGAATTTTGAAGTGTACCCCTATTTTGCAAAAGAAGGGGGTACATGTACCCTCAACTTTAAAAATGAGTGGGCATGCTCGCTCAGATTGTTCAAATGATCGGTCAATCTGCATGGAAAAGGGATAGGAGATTTGCTCTGCATAACTTGTATCATCAATTGTTCATCATATGTGATTCTTGACATATCACAACCGACATCTTCTCCAGTTAGGTGGATTTATTTATTTATTTTGTTGGGTTTAACTTCGCACCGACACAATTATAGGTTATATGGCGACTTTCCAGCTTTTTGATGGTGGAGGAAGACCCCAGGTGCCCCTCCGTGCATTATTTCATCCAAGCTGGCTCCTCGGTAGAACCACCAACCTTCCGTAAGCCAGCTGGATGGCTTCCTCATAGGAAGAATTCCCTTTAGGTGGAATGTTCTAGTTTTTCTTTCCTGTGTTTTTAAACGTCGTTACAGCAACGCCTCTCTAGTACATGTCTGATTGCCTCAAATGACAAAATAAATGTTGTTTAGCAGTATTCACATCTAATAACAGAATCCTGAAGAAGAAAAAAAGTATCATCCTAAATCTGTAACACATTCAGAAGCAGCACCCCACAACTGTAACATATCCTGCTAAACTGCAACATTCTATAAAACCACGAAAAATTAGACCAACAGTAATTTTTCTACCTCGTATTATAAGTCCATGCCAGAAGAGGGTTTTAATCAATGCAAATGAGCATGGAATACGGTTGGAATATCTTTTAATCAATTTCTTTTAGATAATTTTCTATCAAAATTTCGAATTTTGTCATAAAATGTTTGGTTGACATGAATATACTGTGTTTCGCAGGTTAAGCCATGTCTCAACAGACGTGTATACCATTGCTCTAGAAATACAACTAGAAAATGCTTTTGTAAAAAAGCGCATGTCTCCCCCAATGCAAAGTCCTATAGGCAAGAAGTCAATAGGGGTCAGGAGCGAAAGTCAAAGAGACACTGATGGTTGGCTGCAATAGGGATCATCTACTTGGCATGTCCAATCATCCCGCTAAATTTCAACACTCTTGTCCTAGTGGTTCTCAAGTCACTGTTCAGGCTTCTGTGACCTTGACCTTTGATCAAGTGACCTCAAAATAAATAGGGGTCATCTACTCTGCATGTCCAATCATCCTATTAAGTTTCAACATTGTAGGTCAAGTGGTTCTCAAGTTATTTCCAAAAAATGATTTTACATGAACAGGCCACTGTGACCTTGACCTTTAATAGACTGACCCTAAAATTAATAGGGGTCATCTACTCTGCATGTTCAATCATCCTATGAAGTTTCAACATCCTGGGTCAAGTGGTTCTCAAGTTATTGATCGGAACTGGTTATCAATGGTCAGGCCCCTGTGACCTTGACCTTTAATGGAGTGACCCCAAAAACAATAGGGGTCATTTACTCTGCATGAACAATCATCCTATGAAGTTTCAACATTCTGGGTTGAGAGGTTCTCAAGTTATTGACTGGAAATGGTTTTCCATGTTCAGGCCCCTGTGGCCTTGACCTTTAACAGTGACCCTAAAATCATTAGGGGTCATCTACTCTGCATGACCAATCATCCTATGAAGTTTCATCATTCTGGGTCAAATGGTTCTCAAGTTACTGACCGGAAATGGTTTTCAATGTTCAGGACCCTGTGACCTTGACCTTTCACAGAGTGACTCCAAAATCGTTAGGGGTGATCTACTTTGCATGTACAATCATCCTATGAAGTTTCAACATTCTGGGTCAAGTGGTTATCTATTGTTCGGAAATGGTTTTCCATGTTCAGGCCCCTGTGACCTTGACCTTTGACGGAGTGACCCCAAAATCAATAGGGGTCATCTACTCTTTATGTCCAATCATCCTATGAAGTTTCAACATTCTGGGTCAAGTAGTTCGCTAGTTATTGATCGGAAATGGTTTTCAATGTTCAGGCCCCTGTGACCTTGACCTTTGACGGAGTGACCCCAAAATCAATAGGGGTCATCTACTCTGCATGTTCAATCATCCTATGAAGTTTCAACATTCTGGGTCAAGTGGTTCTCTAGTTATTGACCGGAAATGGTTTTCAATGTTCAGGCCCCTGTGACCTTGACCTTTGACAGAGTGACCCCAAAATCAATAGGGGTCATCTACTCTTCATGGCCAATCATCCTATGAAGTTTCAACATTCTGGGTCAAGTGGTTCTCAAGTTACTGACCGGAAATGGTTTTCAATGTTCGGGCCCCTGTGACCTTGACCTTTAATGGAGTGACCCCAAAATCGATAGAGGTCATCTGCTTTGTATATACAATCATCCTATGAAGTTTCAACATTCTGGGTCAAGTGGTTCTCTAGTTAATGATCGGAAATGGTTTTCCATGTTCAGGCCCCTGTGACCTTGACCTTTGATGGAGTGACCCCAAAATCGATAGGAGTCATCTACTTAGTATGTACAATCATCGTATGAAGTTTCAACATTCTGTGTCAAGTGATTCTCTAGTTATTGATCGGAAATGGTTTTCCATGTTCAGGCCCCTGTGACCTTGACCTTTGATGGAGTGACCCCAAAATCGATAGGGGTCATCTACTCTTTATGATCAATCATCCTATGAAGTTTCAACATTCTGGGTCAAGTGGTTCTCTAGTTATTGATCGGAAATGGTTTTCAATGTTCGGGCCCCTGTGACCTTGACCTTTGACGGAGTGACCCCAAAAACAACAGGGGTCGTCTACTCCAGCAGCCCTACAACCCTATGAAGTTTGAAGGTTCTAGGTCAAATGGTTCTCCAGTTATTGCTCGGAAATGAAGTGTGACGTACGGACGGACGGAAGGACAGACGGACGGACGGACAGGGCAAAAACAATATGTCTCCTGGGGGAGACATAATTTTTATTTTTGCAAAAAAGAGATAAATCTTTACCATTTCTTTGGCAAACAAAACACCGACAGCCATTATTATCCTGCGAATGTTGTAACGTTATTCAGGAATACTGTAACAGTAGCATCCTAAATCTGTAACATGATATCCTCCACAACCGAGTCTCGTGTAACAGTTCCTCCCCCGTGTTATTGACCAGACCAAAAAAACATACTTATTATCTTTGACCTCTAACTGTAACTTTGAACTTTGCAACAAGACCCTGGGTCTTGCAAGTGACATGTTGTCTCAGTATGGGGAATATTTGTTGGCAAGCAATTTTGAAATCTCTAAAAAAATGAGAGTAATGAACCAGATATGAAACTGATGCTCTAAACCTGTGACCTCAGTGTGACCTTGACCTCTAAACTAGGGGTCTGGTTTTTGTGTACAACATTTAATCTCATTAGGGTATATCGCACACTGTAGTGAGGACGTAAACAAGTTTTCTAGAATCAGATTAGGATTCTAGAAAACTTCTTTACGTCCTAACTATATGTACAGTGTGCGGTATACCGTAATGAGATTATCCAGAGTGAACTACGTAGTTCAACCTTAGGAAGCAATTCCAATAAGTAAGTAAACCATTACTTATTGACTCATATAAGTGGAGAAACATAAATATTAATGCAGACCTACTGATCTACGAAAATTGCAAAAGTTTTCGGCATTGCCTCGTTTTCATTTCAAACAAGCACAAATATAATCACATGTTAATTAGGCTATTTATAGAAACTCCTTTAGATTTCCCCAGGCATTGATAATATCAGAACCAATTAACACTAACTAGCACAAATTAAGTGGTAGATATTAGGTATGATTTCTTCTGACAAAGCACGAATATCAACGGCTTCCTAGGCTACAAAACAGCATATAACATCTCTAACGCTGAATGGTTTTAGCTAGTTGTTGTTGTTGTTGTTGTTGTTTAGTAAATTCCTCCGTTGACTTATCGGAGCACCCAAGATCTAGCTGTATCTTGGTAGTATGCAGATCGATCCTTCCTGAATCGTGAATTAAGTAATCCACTTTAAATCACACGCTGAATCACACACAGATTGTAACTAGATATTTACACCCTAACACTTCCTGGGGGACACCCTAACACTTCCTGGGGGATATACAAAGGGGATTATCTTTACTTAATGATTAAAAGTACTTAAGTATTGTATTATGGGTCACTGTCCGAAAGTCCCCTGCACCTTACCAAGTGGAGCCTCAACAGCAATTCTCTTGATAGCAACTCTACCTTGTCTATACTCTCAGCTGTTCCAAGTCAGTGAAATTCGAAAATTTACGAAAAAAGCTCATCATTTTCAAAATTTGCCAATTATTTACCTTTCTATGTATTTCCAATGGTGTTTCACGGAAGATTTGTAGCAAACAGATGGCAAAACCTTTTGATAAAGGCGATAAACTCTTTTCTCCCTGAAAATTTTGATATAAAGGGAAAGCACTTTGCACTTTTCACAATTGTATCGGGTCCATTCTTTAAAACGTATAAATTTCGTATTATACACTCATCAAAGATGTACAAATAACTAATTAATAATACTGCAAAAACATTTACTAATTTAAAAGAAATCTACAACATCAATATGTTTGTGAGCATAGTACCTGAATAATATGCAATCCTGATTATTAATTGCTTAATTGCTTACCTCCCTTTAGGAGAAAATTGCCATTTGTAATAATGATTGCAGTGTGCTTTCACAGGTGAAAGTAAGTGGACTCATACAAACATTATTAAAATCGTAAATGTTTTGTTCTGTTATGAAATTTTGAATAAAGTTTTCCTAAAATTTGGACATAAAACATACATTTCAACGTATAACAGGTCCTGGCTAAAAAAACTCAGCTCAGAGATGTTTATCAGGTCCCAGAAAAGTCACAAATTAGCTATATAGCTAAATCTAGCTATATATAGCTAGAAGTAGCTATAAAACAAATACCAATAAGGCAAAATATGTCAAAATAAGATGCAAAATGGTCATAATCACGTCCAAAAGGTTTGTAAGATGAAAGACAATAACACAAAACCAAGATCTTTGTAGTCACATTTTCAATAACTTCAGCAATATTTTGCGATAAATCATCACTGAATTTTTCACTTGTGACAATCATCGTGTATATGACAAATTTATAAGTGACTAATCGCAGAAATTCGCAACATGTATTGAAACTGAAACTGCAAAGATCTCCAATCTTTGTGATTGTCTTTTGTCTCATAAACCATTTGAATGGGATAATAACTATTTTATGTTTCATATTCACATATTTTGAACAATTGTTACTGGTTTTATAGCTATTTCTAGCTATATATAGCTAGATTTAGCTATATAGCTAATTTGTGACTTTTCTGGGACCTGTTTATCAGGTCTAGGAAAGTGGTATATTTACAGATTATCTATAAATTTACAGATAATCTATAAATTTACAGATTTTTGATCTGTAAATTTACAGATTGTGTGTATGAAAATTTATGAAATTACATTTATTCCCAAAACCGCAGCTTGAAATTAATGGCTTTATTTACAGTATGCACAAATTAACATCATTTGTGAGTTTCAGCCACTTTTATTGACTTTGAATTTTTGGCATTTTCAAAAAAATCAAAGTCAACAGAAATGACTGAAAGTTACAATTGACTTTTATTTATGCATACCATAAGTAAATCAATTAATTTCAAGCTGCGATTTTGAGTCAAAGTATGATTTTAGCAGTTTTCAAACATTTGATCTGTAAATTTATAGATCGAAAAATCTGTAAAATTATAGATTATCTGTAAATTTACAGATAATCTGTAAATATACCACTTTCCTAGACCTGTTTATAAAAAATATGCTGTTACGGATCTCTGAGCTGAAACGAATCCCTTACTGAAACCTAACCAGGAATCGTGCCAGAAGTCTATCACGCTATAATTTCATCAAATGAAATGCAATACACTTGTCTTTTACTTTAAAATGTTTCTAATCCATTTTTCTTATGATCTGGGCTGGCATAAAATAATCCAAACGCAAGTTATACACACAAGTTCCAAATTGGTGCCCCTGTCTGCATTATTTTGTCCGCCATTGCAGTTGTCACCTGATCAGGGTACTCTTAACTTGAAAACCAATAGGTGGTTCAGAATCGTTATTTATTGATCTTTTCTGAGAACTTAAACCTTCTAAAGTATGTTTTTTTTTATGAATTTTATCGAAAAAGGTTATGTTTATGATTAAAATAAATTTATATGAAATTTTGATCTCGATTTTCAAAAATAACCATGATGTGCTCTGAACTGTTGCATGACGTCATCGGTTTCTCACAAGAGACTGTGCAAGATGTTGCGGTTTAATACTGGTTGGTTAACCAAATGGGGTTTCGCCATAACTTAATGGACGCGACCATCAGAAAATAAAAACAGCGTCAGTTAAGTTATGGTAGCCAGAACTAACCAGGTCCAAGATCCCTACCTATCAGCTGCCTATAGTTATTGGCATTAAATCTCCCGCATTGAGTGTACGCACGCATTGAATGTACTATGTTAAACTTAATCCTAACGTTTAGTAAGTATATTGTACACTCAATACATGTGTACATCCAATAGGGGCAATTTAATATTTGCTTTCATTTTGTCCTGTGTTATTGCAGAGTACAAAACTGTATACATTCAGTTCATCTTTGGTTCTACATTGTTGGCTGCTCATGTGGCATGCCTGAAACAATACCTGGACTGCCCCATGGGGTCTTCAATCTGGAAAAGTCACTATCCTAAATTGTGTGAGTCTAGAACAACAACAGAAAATAGCAACCACCACCACCACCAGTAAGATAAAATAAGATTGTTTGGTAGTTTTGATTACAAGATTTAAATGTGTATGAATGGCAACTCTTTGTGTTTTTGAATATAAAATTTACTGATAAAAGCTTTACAGGGTGTTAAAGTCATGTCTAGATTTTGACACACAACAACTCTGGAGAGGGGGCGGGGGGCCTCTTTAAATGTGTTCGAAGGACATCTCATTGTGTTTTTAAATATAAAATTTACTGATAATGTTTAAGTTTTATAGGGTATAAAAGTCGTGTCCAAGATTTTAACACATAACAACCTTGGGGAGGGGGCTGCAAAAGTGTCCACAACTAACTGCATTTATGCTACTGTATATGTATTTGACTACTTTAAATGTGACTTTTTCATCTATTACAAAGGAATATTTCCATAAATTATTTCGAAATATTACAAAGCCATTCAATAAAGAAATAAGAATTAAATTTTAGCCCCATTCATATACATGGTACTTTGGCCTTGGAAAACAGTGTATAATTTCCAATCTGCACACTTTTATGTCTTAAAATTCATACAGTATTTAAAATACCCTCCATGCAACACAATAAGCTAGGTTTTAAAAGCAAATGAAAGCATCTCAATTCTTTTGTGGACACATTTTTTGGAAATTTTGACTTGAATCAAGGGTTTGCAAGAGTTATCTTACTTCTGGTTAGTGCTAAAAAACAAAAAAGCACCATATTTTGAGGGAAAAATCATACAACACCATTGTTTTACATGAAAATTGAACAGCGTATAAAACATGTTTATTACTCTACATTGAATTCCTGTAAATGGGCCACACTTCTGAACGCATCAGCACACGATACTGGGATCCAGCTGTTACTGCTGCTAAACAAGATCAAGTATAAAGTACAAAAAAATATTATTTACAGCGATTCAGTTATAATAATAAGCAATAATCTCAAGCATTACCTTTGCATATGCATCATGCTATTTGTACATCAAAATACGAGTTATTTTGACATCTTTTACGTTGATCTTAACCCTTATCATGATGACAGGATTGATTCTGCCTTTGCGACCAGTGTAGATCTTGATCGTCCTGCACATCCATGCAGTTTGATCAAGATTTGCACTGTTTGCCATTCAGTCAGTATTTTTTTGGTAAGCAGCCCTTTATACAGTTAATGGTACTGTCCAAATTGAATAAGTGACAAGTTTATTTAATAAATTTAGCAGGATAAGGGTTAAACTTATCATTAGGAGCAGTAGAACTCGGGTGAGTAATAGAGGGCCATGATGGCCCGCTTTTTAATTGGTAATGTTAATTTGAGTTGAGAACTACAACTATATGTTTTTGTTGTAGATTACTGCTTCAAGATGGACTAGAAAGGTTAGATTTGACAGTTAATGACGCTGTGTGCCTCAAGATGAACTTTAAAGGTGTGAAGTCTCTAGGTGGAGTTAAATACAACGAATGTTGTGACATCCTGAAATATCTTTGAAGAATCTGAATTAACGGTAGTGTTTTTATAACTGCAATGAACAGGTTACTGAAGTATTTACTATATTTCAGTAACTATTATAGTTGTGAGGAGAATAAAGTTTTTAAACAGGAAGATGAGTCCTACGTATGTATGCGATTTGTGTGACAAGATATATGCTTCACAGACTAGTTTAAATGCCCATCTCTCAGTGAAACATGAAGGGGGAAAGCGATACCAATGCCCCGATTGCAGCCAACAATTTGTCAATAAAGGCAATCTAAAGGCTCATTCAGTTGTACATGACTACGATAAAAAATTACACTACTGCGATATTTGTCACAAAGGTTTTGTCAATAAATCTTACCTGTCAGTACATAAAAGATGGCATAACAATGAAAGGAATCGTGTATGTCCAATTTGCAATAAAGCTTTTTTCTTTTGGACAAGTTTTACAGTTCACATGCGAATTCATTATGACGAAAGACCTTTTCAGTGTAATAATAGCGGCTGTGAGTTGCGTTTCAGAACAACTTGTGACAGGAGGAGACATGAGGTTACACAGCATTCTGATGAAACACCACACGTGTGCAAAACTTGTGGTATGAAATTCAAGTTTAAAGGTTATCTTAAAAATCATGTGAATAACGTGCATACGGAGAAGAAATGTGTGACATGTAAGCTATGTTTCAAGACATTATCAGATGAGCGTTACCTACAGAATCATTTGAAGCGAATGCATGTAGCAGAGAGAAGTCATCAATGTGAAATATGTACGAAGGCTTTCAAAACTGCTCATGAATTAAAGTTACACCATGTTGTGCACTCCGGCCAGAAAAAACATGGATGCGGTGTGTGTAATGCATTATTTACAAATAGTAGCAACTTAAGGCGGCACATGAATATACATTCAGCAGTGAAGAAGTACAAATGTCACATTTGTGGAAAACCATTTAATTCTTCTGATGCGTTGAATCAGCATTTGAAGAGGAATCACGGTGCTGTTAAAAGGTTCAAGTGCAATATTTGCGACTCACGCCAAGCTACTCCTACTGATCTCAAATCTCATATGAGATCTCATACAAATTACAAAGCTTATATATGTGGGACTTGTTATAAGGAATACAAAACTGTTAGTGGTCTTACAGTTCATTTTCGAAAGCATACGAAAGCAATAAAATTTAAATGTGATATTTGTCCAAAGACATTTATAGCAAGTAACCATCTTAAACGCCACAAACTGATTCATGTTGTTGGCTTCAAGGCAAATCATTTGATTTGTCCAGTTTGTGGAAAAAACTTTGCTTCAGTGAAATCACTTCAGAAACATTCCAGTACGCATAAAAGTATGAACCAGTGGAAATGTGACTTTTGTGATAGGTTGTTTACTGAGCCAGAGACACTAAAAAAACATTTGGTATCCCATGAAGAATGGACGCCATTTTCTTGCAAACATTGTAGCAAACGTTATCATCATGAGCATAGCCTGAGATATCATGTTGAAAGCCAACATTCTGATGAAAGAAATCTTTGTGACATGTGCGGGAAAAGAATTAAAGGTGGTCAGGCTATTAGAAGACATATTGAACGGCATTTATATGTAGGTGGACTTATATTTGCATGTCAGGTATGTAAAATGTTGCATAAGAGCAGGAACAGTTTGTTAATACATAGTCAGAAATGTCATAGCTTTAAAGGTGAAAAGTGAAAAGAAATCTGCCTACCCGTTTACAGAAATGTCATGGCTTTAAAAGAAAAAAGTGAAAATCTGCCTACCGTTTTCAGCTGCAAAAGTGAATGTAACAAGTTTACATATTAATAAAAAAACAGTCAGCAGACGGCAAAGAGATTATTCATTGGAAGCAAGCCAGTTTTACGAATTGGGCAGGATGTAATCTGATAGTGAAATAGATACTGCAAGAGAGTTTAAATATTATACAAGCAAAATGGGAAATAAGAAAGTACAACGAATAGAGTGAAAGCATTGCAGATATTGATACCAAAGGGAAACATCCTTAAATTAGTGTATGTAAGCTAATGTCAACAGACAATGCTAGGGAAACAAATTTGTCAAATAAAATGACATCGTTTTTAAAGTAAAGCTTTATACTTTGTATAGTTGTCTGTGTATGTAATGTAAATCAGAAAATTTTGTTATGAATTGATGTCATTTTGTGACCATTACAAGCTCTTATAAAATAATGACTTGTAAAATTTCTTGTTGTGATATAGTTTCTGCCGTTATTAAGACTTTATTTTGTATCTTTCTATTTCTTGTTGGTTCACCTGAGTTACAAAGTGCTCAAGGTGAGCTAATTGGATTACCTAGTGTCCGTCATATGTCGTCGTTAAACTGATTCGTTTCTTTAGGTCACAGCTTTGCACAATCTTGGTGAAAGTTACGTACTAATTCGATATTTTGTCTTCGACAGTCCGATTCAAAGAAGAAAACATTGTTAACACTGTGCAATCCACATTTTCTGCCTCATCTTCTCAAAATATTTGCAGGATGTTTTTCTTTATAAAATCTAACTTTATTTTGAACCTGGGTCATCTGAGCACTGTGTCAACTAATAGGGAAACGTTGTTAATGCTGGAGAGGCCACATTTTCTATTTTGTCAGAACGTTTGTCTTTATGAAATCGAGTTCAAGGCTGTGTTATCTGAGAAAGAGCGAGGGCGTTAGTTCAGATCGTAGAACAAAAAAAAAACCAACACTGTGACTATTCTTGAGGTCACCTGTTCTACCTTATCTGAATAAATTGTGGTCAGAATACTTTCTTAATGAAATGTAAGCTTAGTTGGAAACTGGATCATTTAGAGTCTATTACCCGCCAGATGCAACATTCTTCTCCTTGATCAACACAAGACGATCTAAATGGAATCTAGGTCAAATTTGAAACAAGGTCTGTTGAGACCAGCAACAAGGTTACTGGGTAAAAAGATATGAAACGTTTTTAACACTGAATGTGTCACAGTTATTACTTGGTCTGCATGTACATGAAACCTTATCAGATCGACTGATTTCATGAAAAAGGGTGAGAACATGGTCACACGGCAAGATCATTAAAAAAACTTTGTCGGCTCTGTAGAGGTTTCCTTTCTAACCTGACATACATAAATAATGGGGCGAATGTTTGTTTATATGGAATCTAATTCAAATTTGAAACTAGATCATTTTGGGTTAAAAACTAGGTTACTAGGTCAAATCATAGAAGGCATTTGACCACATTTTCTACATGATATGCATACAAGTTGGTCAGTAAAACAATTACCGGTATACGTCTGAGATTTAGGCCAGGATCAAAACTTGGCAAACTGAGGTGAAAAAGTAAGTAACTTGGTTATTTATGTTTATAAATAAAAACTATCTTTAATACTGAAGATGCTTATTACTTTATCTGACGTAAATTAAACCTTGGCAGAAGTATTATTTTTGTGCCCCCCTCCCCCCCTGGGAGGCATGTTTTAGAGTTGCCTTTGACCGTTCGTGCACGTTTTATGTAAAAAATGTTTGACCCAGAGTTATCACAGGATTGTTATTCAGCATGTGAAGTTGTGCTGTTTAAATTGGGATTTCGACCGGCCGGACCAGAGTTATGGTCCTTGTCTTGGTCAAAAACATGCATAAAAGGGCATAAAATTCGTGTTACATGTGCGTTAAAACGTATTTGACCTAGTCATGAAACATAATCGGAATATTATACAGCATTTGCAGTTGTGCATCATGATTTCTGTCAGTCAGACCAGAGTTACGGCCCTTCATTAAGTCAAAAATTTGCATAAAAGGAATACAAGTTTGTGTCGCACTTGTCTCAGGAGGTATTTGACTTAGGGTCATAAAAAGGGGATTGTTATATAGCATGTGAAGTTGAGCACCTGGTGATCTGATCGAGATTTCATTCAACCAGACCAGAGTTTTGGTTCTTGACTTAGTGAAAAATACACATAAAGTGCTTAAAAGTTTGTGCTGCATATAACTTAAAAGACTATTTCACGTAGTCATGAAACCATGTAGGCTTATTATTCGGTATGTGAATTCGTCCAACTGAGTTTTGTATTTCTCTTTGCAATACCTGAGTTATGGTCCTAGATTTAGTCAAAAATATGCATCTAAGGCATAAAAGTTTGTGTCCCATGTATCTCAAAATGTACTTGACATAGAGTCATAAAACATTAGAGAACTGGTGTTCTCTTTTGGGTTTCACCCAGCTAGACCATAGTTATGGTACAGGACTTAGTGAGAAATACACTTTTAAGTGCTTGAAAGTTTGGGTTGCATACATCATAAGAATATTACAACTAGTGATGAAATCATGTACAATGATAGAAAGTGGTGTTGGTGGAATGGACAGGCATCTAGTCAAGATTTGGAAGTCGAATCAAGGCAAATATGTCAAACCTTGTTTAGACTCAATAGTTTCTACTTTTGATCTACATAAACCTTTTTGAATAATGTCTTTTAAACTGGGTCTAGTGAGCAATACAGGGCATTCCTTGATCGTTTTGAATTTTATTTGATTTCACTTGGATTAATTAACTTGTTAAGTACTTACGTTTCGCATTTTGTTTTGACAAAAGTATCAAAAACTACTTTGTTTCGTTTTCAGACTTACTTTTTTGAACGGACATCTTTCATAAAGATTACACACAAATCATATTTCATGTCATTTTTCAAGTTATCCATAATTATTTACATTCCTTATTTGGTACCTGTTATATTTTCATCTGAGCTTCATTTTTGATCAGTTTTTGGGAAGCTTTTCATGTAAAAAAGCACGTCCAAACACGGCCTACCGAAACAGCAACACAAAATATGCAGTATATGTTTGGACGTGCACACGACCAAAACATACACAAATAAAAATACGTAGACAAAGGAAGATGGGCGAAACAAAGGAAAGGATCATTAGTGCCCCGCCTTGGAACAGTCAGTGGCAAAGCAACTTTGTTGAGCTTTAACTAGTTTATTTTGTTCACTCTTAACCACAAAGCCACAGCACAATTTTATAATGCAGACACCCAAATTAAAACGTTGAGTGCAAGAGCCCGACCTCTAACTCGAAGGTCAATGCCATGCTTGGAGGTCAAAGATTTTATGTCATTTTTTTTTCATGAAATCACTCATTTGGCTCAGTCCCAAAACTGAAAGAATATCAGGATAGTTGTTTTCTCACACTTGTTTTCGCCATGCCACAAGATCTAAACGTCACCAAGTGACTCCCACCCCCATCCACATCCCATTTGGTCAAAACGCCCCGTTTTTGATTTAAAACTGTCAAAACAAAACCTATACAACGACCAAGACTATAACTTTAAAATTTTGCCAGGGATTGACTTTAAACTATATGGTAATGAAAAGAGTGCAGTGCGCAACAACAGTACTTCTTGCATATGCATTTTTGCATTATCGTCTTCATTTTACCCTGCACGTTCCTTTTTTGGGGCATGAGAATGATTGATAATAAAATAATAGTTTGCTGCTAGTATATGGTTAACATGGTTGCATATAAAACATTGCAACAAACATGAGTATGACAAGCTTATTTAAGTAATAAGCAAATGGGTTGGGTCACAAGTTTTTTTGCCAATATGTTATCTAGGTTTTGTCACATCCAAGCGTCAAAACTCTTAACACATTATTTTGAAAGTTGTCGAATTATACAAGAAGTTAGCCATTTTTATCGAGATATCGACACATTTTCAGATGATTTGTTTCTTTTGTTCTGTTTTGTTGGGTTTAACGTCACACCGACACAATTATAGATCTTATGGCGAATTCCCAGCTTTTGCACGGGTGGTAAACGCGCAATCCAATTCCCGCCGGGAATACGCTTAAAATGGGTTGCGCAACGTCCGGTGCTGATGTTGCGCATAAAAAAAGACGAAATTGAGGTATTTGAAGTTATGATTTTGCTTAGTATGAGACAAGAATAAATTTTCTCGAAAAAGGCAAAATGCTATTCGACACAAATATGGTAATACATCATATGTGTAAAATATCTGGTTTGTAATTTATGATTCGGCTCCATTATCACAAAAACTCAGGCGACACGAAGCGAGAAAAAAGTATGAAATCAACAAAAATGGAAGTTTCTGACCTCATATGCCTAATCTGGGGACATCTGATGCTTTTTATAACTCAACTGTTATAAAGTAACGAATATCAAAATTATTTGCTTCAAATCCTGCTTACGGGGATATAATTGACAAAAAAATCATCGGGAATGGGGTTGCGCACCGGGAATGGAGTTGCTCGTATACATCATAATATATATAATGTATACGCACAACTCCATTCCCGGGGCGCAACCCCATTCCCGATAATTTTTTTGCCAATCTTTCCCCCAAAAGCAACATTTCATTCGAGAGTATGTAATATTCATGACTGTTTTACACGTGTTTGATCATTGGAAGCGTTACATTTCCAGAAAGAAGGCACAAGAGCTAGAAAATATGCATTTTTCATGATTCCATGCTTTTTTGACAGCTTGAGCCAGCAGAGTTTTCGTGATAACAGAGCTGATTCTTAAATTAATAAGTTGGTATTTCACACATATGATCTTTATTCATTTTTGTGTCGAATAGCATTTTGCTTTTTTTCGAAAGCACTCGTAAATGTGTCATTATTTACAAAAACAAAAACCCGCCTACTTCGATTTTGTATATATTGATGTGCAACATCAGCACCGGAAGTCGCGCAACCCATTTTTAGCGTATTCCCAGTGGGAATTGGATTGCGCGTTTACCACCCGTGTTTTGATGGTGGAGGAAGACGCTACATGCCCTTCCGGGCTTTATTTTACCAAGGGCGAGCACCTGGGTAAGAACCACCGACCTTCGGTAAGCCAGCTGGATGGTTTCCTCACATGAATAATTCAATGTCCCGAGCGAGGCCTGGTCAGGGGCCAGTGACCTTAACCACTTGGCCATTGAGGCCCACTTTCTGGTGGTTTATTGATACTCAGATAAAAAAGAATGTATAACGGACATTTTACGACAGTAATTTACTTTGACAGTAAGGATGCATTTTCTCAGTTTTGATGTATTTTCTTTAGACTGTTGTACTATGTCATAATTATGAAAATCACATTTTTTTTGTAATTTGACATATTCAAAGAAACCCATATAAATTGATATTAAATTGGCAGGATGAAGCACAACTGAATGTTTGCAATAAACAGCTATTGGCACTGAAATAACAGAATTAATTATTTTAACCTAAATGGTTCGAGAATGATAAAGTGTTAAGATTGCTGCATTCATTTCACACCCTTGCATGAAATGAAAAAGAGGGGGGAGGGGGGCTCCGTGGTTTAGGTCGCTGACTTCAAATTACTTTCCCCTCATCGATGCTGGCTCGAGTCTCACTCGGGGCGTTGAATTCTTCATGTGTGGAGGCCATCCAACTGGTTTACGGAAGGTCGGTGGTTCTACCCAGGTGCCCGGAGGGGCACCTGGGGTCTTCCTCCACCATAAAAGCTGGAAAGTCGCCATATGACCTATAATTCACGGTGTCGGTGCGGCGTTAAACCCAACAAAATAAATAAAATAGAAAAAGAGGGTTACTGTAGGTGGTTCAAATTTCTTTTAATTTATACTTTAATACTGATAAAGAACTGAAGTTGCATAATTACATATCAAACTTAATCCCAAACTAATACCGTATCTGGAAATTGCTCTACTAAATAATTCGGTAACTCAAGTGGTATGTTTGTTTACTAATACTAATTTTTATGTGATAAAGAAACCAATCCTATTTAATTTCTACCAATTGAGTTTACAGAAACAAATTTATATTTAGCCCATCGCTATTGTAATTTGGGAATATTCATTCGTCTCATCTACTAGTAACTTAGTTGTGAAAATCAGAAACCTTTTTCATGGTCAAAACTATTTACTTTCACTCTTCCGGTTGAGGACGCCAACCCTAAAATTGCAGAGAAACAGTCAACATTTCGGAAACATTATTTTTTGTTTGTTTCTGGAGCCATATCTGGACCTTCTCTTATCAGCCATTCAAATTTCGCCGTGATCAATGCCGCATCTTCCCTACACAAAACTGAATACTTCGCGAATGCAGTTACTAGTTTATTTCATGGTTATTATTTTCCCATAGCCTTCCATTATAACTTACAGTCAATACAGCCTTCCGTTAACCGAAGCATATGTTTTTTTAACGACGGAAACCTGGAGAGCGACATTTTACTTGAGCATTTCCACTCGATTGATACGATCCAAAGTTTGCACCGTTGGCATGGTGAGAGAAAAGCGTTTTGCGAAATTTAATTCACTTAACAAATATTGTCGAAATGTATAATGGAATACTGTTAACGCAGCAAAAAGCTTGAATTTTGAAAAATAAAATTCTATTCTCTGGTTTGTTCACATACATGACCATCTAGAACGGATTAAGCCTCACCTTAGTCGCAGGAAATTCCCTGCACCTTTTTAGCTCACCAGAGCCAAAGGCTCAGGGTGAGCTATTAGGATGGGTCACCGTCCGGCGTCCGTTGTCCGTTGTCCGTCGTCCGTAAACTTTTACTTCAAACGACATCTCCTCATAAACCGCTAGGCAAATTTCATCCAAACTTCACGGGAATGTTCCTTGGGTGAAGCTCTACAAAAATTGCTCAAAGAATTGAATTCCATGCAGAATCTGTTGCCATGCAACCGAAAGAAAAATCTTAAAAAATCTTCTTTCAAAAACCAGAAGCCCTAGAGCTTAGATATTTGGTGTAAGCATGGCTGGTGGCCTCTACCAATTTTGTTCAAATCATGACCCCGGGGTCAAAATTGACCCCGCCCCAGGGGTCACTTGATTTTACATAGAAAATCTTAAAAAATTCTTCTCAAAAACCAGAAGCCCTAGAGCTTAGATATTTGACATGTAGCATTGCATAGTGGACCTCTACTAAAGTTGTTCAAATCATGACCCCGGGGTCAAAATTGACCCCGCCCCAGGGGTCACTTGATTTTACATAGGAAAATCTTCAAAAATTTTCTAAAAATAAACCAAAGGCCTAGTGCTTAGATATTTCACATGTAGCATTACCTAGTGACCTCTACAAAATTTGTTCAAATCATGACCCCCGGGGTCAAATTGTCCCCGCCCAGGGGTCACTTGATTTACATAGGAAAATCTTCAAAAAATTTCTAAAAATAAACCAAAAGGCCTAGATCTAGATATTTGACATGTAGCATTGCCTAGTAGATTTCTACAAAAGTTGTTCAAATCATGACCCCCGGGGTCAAAAATTGACCCCGCTCCCAGGGGTATTGATTGTACATAGAAAAATCTTCAAAATTTTCTAAAAATAAACCAGAAGGCCTAGAGCTAAGATATTTGACATGTAGCATTGCCTAGTGGACTCTACAAAATTTGTTCAAATCATGACCCCCGGGTCAAATTGACCCTGCCCCAGGGGTCACTTGATTTTACATGGAAAAACTCTTAAAAAATTTCTAAAAATAAACCAGAAGGCCCATGATCTTAGATTTTGACGTGTAGCATTGCCTAGTAGACTTCTACAAAGTTGTTCAAATCATGACCCCCAGGGCCAAATTGACCCCGCCCCATGGGGTTACTTGATTGTACATAGAAAAATCTTCAAAATTTTCTAAAAATAAAGCAGAAGGTCTAGATCTTAGATATTTGATATGTAACATTTCCTAGTAGACTTCTACAAACTTTGTTCAAATCATGACCCCCGGGGTAAAATTGGCCCCGCCCCAGGGGTTACTTGATTGTACATCGGAAAATCTTCCAAAAAATTTCTAAAAATCATCAGTTTGACATTTGAAGCATGTAGCTCATATTATTCTGGTGAGCGATCCAGGGTCATCATGATCCTCTTGTTTTTTTGAATTGGTGGTCTCTGGTCTATAAAGAAATGATTCCTAACGTATGTTTCAGTTATTACAGTTTTATTTTCAAGCATGATCCAATATCAAACATTTTACAGAGTGTCATCAAGAAATGTTCAGCTTTTATAAAAATATAATGTAATGTCATATTTATCTCCGGTAGCAACCCCCTCCTTTTGACAGTTTGCATGTCTAGATTTAGACCCTTTCGTCGTTTAAAAATCATCAAGATTATCATTCTGACAAAGTTTCATTAAGATATGGTCATAAATGTGGCCTCTACAGTGTTAAATAGCTTTTCCTTTTATTTGACCCGGTGACCTAGTTTTTGACCCACATGACCAAGATTCGAACTTGACCTAAATATCATCAAGATTAACATTCTGACTAAGTTTCATGAAGATACATTCATAAATGTGGCCTCTACAGTGTAAACAAGCTTTTCCTTTGATTTGACCTAGTTTTTGACCCCGCCTGACCCAGATTCGAACTTGACCTAAAGATCATCAAGATTAACATACTGACTAAGTTTCATGAAGGTACAGTCATAAATGTGGCCTCTAGAGTGTTAACAAGCTTTTCCTGTGATCTGACCTAGTGAGCTAGTTTTTGACCCCACCTGACCCAGATTTAAACTTGACCTATAGATCATCAAGCTTAACATTCTGACAAAGTTTCATTAAGATATGATCATAAATGTGGCCTCTACAGTGTAAACTAGCTTTTCCTTTGATTTGACCTGGTGACCTAGTTTTTGATCCTACATGACCCATATTCAAACTGGATCTTGAGATCATCAAGATTAACATTCTGACCAAGTTTCATGAAGATACAGTCAAACAGGTGGCCTCTACAGTGTTAACAAGCTTTTCCTTTGATTTGACCCGGTGACCTATTTTTGAACCCAGATGACCCAATATCAAACTCGTCCAAGACTTTATTGAGGGTAACATTCTGACCAAGTTTCATTAAGATTGGGCCAAATATATGACCTCTAGAGTGTTAACAAGCTTTTCCTTTGATTTGACCTGGTGACCTAGTTTTTGATCCCAGATGACCCAATATCGAACTCACCCAAGATTTTATTGAGGGTAACATTCTGACCAAGTTTCATTAAGATTGGGCCAAAATTATGACCTCTAGAGCGTTAACAGTCAAATTGTTGACGACGCCGACACCGCCGACGACGGACACAGGGCGATCACAAAAGCTCACCTTGAGCACTTTGTGTTCAGGTGAGCTAAAAACAATAAAAAAGTTGCCTCTAAAGTGTTAATTAGATTTTCCTTTGATTTGACCCGGTGACCTACATGTAGTTTTTTACCCCACATGACCCAGATTCGAACTTGACCTAAAGATCTTCAAGATTAACATTCTGACTAAGTTTCATGAAGATACAGTCATAAATGTGGCCTCTAGACTGTTAACAAGCTTTTCCTTTGATTTGACCCAGTGACCTAGATTTTGAACCCGCATGACCCAGATTCGAACTTGACCTAAAGATTATCAAGGTTAACATTCTGACCAAGTTTCATAAAGATACAGTCATAAATGTGGCCTCTAGAGTGTTAACAAGCTTTTCCTTTGATTTGACCTAGTGACCTAGTTTTTTACCCCACCTGACCCAGTTTGAACATGAACTATAGATCATCAAGATTGCCATTCTGACTTAGTTTCATTAAGATATGGTCATACATGTGGCCTCTACAGTGTTAACTAGCTTTTCCTTTGATTTGACCTGATGACCTAGTGTTTGACCCTACATGACCCAGATTCAAACTGGACCTTGAGATCATCAAGATTAACATTCTGACCAGGTTTCATGAAGATACAGTCATAAATGTGGCCTCTACAGTGTTAACAAGCTTTTCCTTTGATCTGACCTGGTTACCTAGTTTTTGACCCCAGATGACCCAATATCGAACTCATCCAAGATTTTATTGAGGGTAACATTCTGACCAAGTTTCATTAAGATTGGGCCAAAATTGTGACCTCTATAGTGTTAACAGTCAAATTGTTGACGACGACGGACGGACGGACGGACGACGACGGACGACGGACACAGGGCGATCACAAAAGCTCACCTTTGAGCACTTCGTGCCCAGGTGAGCTAAAAATGGGCCATAAAACCCAAGACAAAATGTAGGTACACCTGTCAAGTAATTATAAAAAATCTAAAAATATATACAATGTATATTCAAATTTCATGCTAATTTTTGTATGCAAACGTCTTTTTACTTAACTTGTCAGATATTTGTGACAATTAACTTTAACTGCGATATTCTCCGACAAAAGCCAAGTTTCAGCTATAACACAGGTTCCATGGCAACAACTGTATTCCCGTAGACTTCCATTCTAACATATTTTTTCCAAGAACTATCTCAGTTCGCCAAAACGACGGACGAAGAACATAGGAATAGCGATAGTTTAATTATAACGGATTCAGTTAGTGACAATGCAACGTGCATCGTGTAGAAACAACATCAAATTAGACAAAGATTTATTCTAAATGTACTCATCTATTATATATACAAATTGTTCATTCGATCAGTTGATAAAATAGTTTCACTGTCCTCATTCACCTATTGTTCAAATGGGACAAAGTTCGGAAGGAAATAAACGTACATTGATCAATTCACTGCTACCTTCATTAAAGGTTTTGGAGGTCCATTTTTTTGTCCGTCATTAAAATCATAAGGTTTGACTCCTGCAAGAAGCTGTCCTTCCTCTGTCATTGCCACACTTGCAAGCTTTTTCGGGTGTGACTTGCTTGCTGCCGACTCTGTCATTAACATGGCACCTTCGGAAGACCAGTGGTTTGTCATCTTTGCACTTTCGTATGCCTCTCGTTTAATTGCAACATCAGCGTAAGATGCCCATCTGGCTGGAGTCATTGATACAAATACAACATATCTCCATCTCCCAGGATTTGTCCGACCCTCTTTAGGCTGAGCATTGGCGTGAACCAAACGTGAGTCCCATAAAACCATCCCACCTTTAGGAACAGGTACCCTTTTAATTCTACACCCACTTTGTTCAAAATACCTGACTTGACCTTTAGACAGCCTAAAAAACTGTTTTTCATTAGATTTTTTCGCGGCCATTTCGTTTTCTTCAAAGAATTTTTTAAACACTTTATGAGATTTGGCCATAACCTGTAGCGTCCAATCGTCTTCACAAGCTTCCTCCAAATAAACTCCGCCTTGGTAGGCATGTAGACCCTCGCGACACGCCTCTTGGTCTAGATGAAGCCAATGAGTGCTCCCGTCATCAAATGGCTCCTCCCCTTCCTCAGGTGGTCGACCAATAGCGATAGAATCGAAACTAGTCATCAATTTCTCCGTTTTCCATAGCTGCGAGAATACAGCTTTCGCCTTGAAACGGATATTCCATGTCGTCTCTAAATGACCTGTAGGAACGGAAATGTAAATCATTCATAGTATGCTTCGTTTCAGTGTATATAATACAAGGACTGATTCACACATTTCCTAACTAGTCTAAATTGACATTAGGGTTCATATAACTTGTTTGGTTCATTCCTCTCGAGTGAATTCATTTTGGAATTTTATACTTCATAAACTATTGTTCTTCTGAATATATATAATAAATTATCCCAAACAAATACGATTTTTACCGTTTTTTAAAAGAACATGTTTGTTATGAATGCAGGCCCGTGTCCAGGTTTTTTCTGCTGGGGAGGGGGGGGGGGGGGGGGGGGGCAACCTGGGGGGGGGGGTTAATATGGCACATGAAAAGATGCATTTTCCTGCTACCTGAAACACCTTTAAGGATGCATGAATGTATTATATATTTAAGGAAAAGTCTATTTTTTAATCATTTCATCAAGACTTTTCAATGTATGTATGATTGTACAGTCACAGTGTATGGACTTCATTTTTCTGTATGATACCCAGGTCTCAGTGTATTGGCTCTGATATCTACCAATCCAATGTATAACCAGCTACCAGTAATAAAGAAGCTAGTGGTTTGAAAATCAACTTTATTTATCATAATAAAACAAACTATATGATTGTCAGCAATAATTATACTACATTTTAATCAAATGAATAAAATTTCATTCATTCTACCCTTTTCTTTCAATCATAATATAAAAAACTTTTTTCTAATTAAAAAAAAATAATATGTGTACTTTCACTAAAAAGAAAGTTATCAAAAACTGCTCAAAATTGATATACAGAATGATATGATTTGTAGAAAAATGATTTACTAAGTTCACAAATAAATATGGTCAGTTGTTTCTCCACTACCCTATCAAGTACCGCGTTTAAAAAGCAAGCGATCAATGAAGCATGTACAGATAAACTTTTACCTGTAACATGCCCGGGGCAAATTTCCACTACCGGACACGGTTTTATGGCTCTTTAGCCTGTGTATTGCTGTCAAATCAAGCCAATTGCGCTGGTGTATAAATTTGTTAATTGAGGGGCCCATAGTAATAAAAATCGTAACTAGCCAGCCAGCTGGAGGGGGGAGGGGGGTGGGAGCGGGCACCCTGGACCCCCACCTGGGCACGAGCCTGTCAATGTAAAATTTGTATTTCTAAACAAGGCAACCTCTTTAGAAAGCCCCTCCTATTGATGCATAGTTAAATTCTGTATACCAATGGTCCAAAATTCAAAAACAAAGGAAGTAACCAGGTAAATCATAAGAACCTTTAATTCATATTTCCCTCTGGATAATAGGGATTTAATGTTGTAGTATCTATATAAAAAATGCTAATTACATAAGAAGCGGGATATACTAGCTAGTAATTAATGTTACCAAGGAGAGATCGTGTTTGTATACAAATTCTATTTTTAGAACTGATAAGACAATGATCGGGTGGGCAGAAGCCGACCGTCCATGTTTTTTGTAAACAGTGATGTTTTTCTAACGGTCTAAACTTTCTTAAAACACAAATTACATAAATAATTTTTTGATCAATGGAAAGGTTATAAAACAAGCAATTTATTGATTATTTTTAATTGTTATTTCGAAATAAAATGGATTAATTATGAACGCTTAACTTACACCGTTTTTCTAAAGGTTGTGAAAATCACTACGCCGCTTTTAAAATTATATGTCATTTAAAACGGTTATTCATTGAAAAAAGATATTTGGATACAAAAATATGAAGATTGTTAGTATTTCAAATCTTTTTGAATTTTGAAAATCCATAAATGAGCAAAAAAGTTATTAAAAATTAAAAATTCTGATTCAATACGCAAACGGTGTTAAAATCATTTGTTTTGCCAACCACCAGATAAACAGATGTTAACGCGTGACGTCACGGCGATCTCTCCTATACGTATTTAATTTTGCTTTATGTTTGCTTTCATACCTGTATTATATCCTCTAATGAGACCCTTGTTTGAAGTTGGCCATTTCCCGTTGAACATTGTGAGCCATTGATTATATTGTTCTATATATTTATCACATTCTTCAGGTGGAATAACACCTGGTACCACAGTGTATCCATATTCTTCTAACTCTTTGGTATTTTGGAAGGATAACATTCTGAAGCAAAGAAACATAAATTTAGCTTTATTATTAATATATTGACAGTCAAAATACATGGCATCAAAACCATTGCCTTTATCGTAATAATTTGTAATCGAAGTATTTTATTCAACCATTAATATTTACTTTCTCCCTATTCGTTCTACCTGGAACAACTGTTAGACCTTCCTGGTTCTACTGAAATTATGACGTTCATTTGGTATAAAGCGCCAATGTAACGAAAACACCCTTAGTGACAACGTGCCGCTGAACTTTCCTTAGATGTTGTTCTGTCTGGTGATCAGAATTGACCGTGAAGCAGATTCTGATGTAAAACACAACAAAGAAATGTGCAATTTATTAAACAATTATTAACAAACGGAGAAAAAATTTAATGTAATTTAGATTTTTTTCGATATCCAAAATTAACGCCAGACGACTAGTACGATACACGATTTGCTAGCGCAATTTATGGAAAGAAGTTCACTTCTTAATTGTTGTTTCTAAAGAATTTATTACGCATCATCGCATGTATCATAATTATATCTTATCTTTTTTCATAGTCGTATTGCCTCTTAATTTTGTGTACTACAATCAGGAAGGTCTAATACGTACAATGAAGTGTTAAAGCGCAGTGACAGTTAATCTATTTCTCTCGGTCGGTATCGGTACATGTACATGTACATATATAGTAGTAAAAAAATATATGAGCATTACCTGATTTTTGTTTTATAAATGTCCTGTTTTAGGTGCAATTTTCTTCAAGTGTTTAGACTGAAGAAATATAAATTCGTTGTTTATGTAAAATGTGTATGGTCGTATATATAACAAAAGGTATTGCACAACTATTTCAAATCCAATACGGTCAAATACATGTATGTAAATATAGAAAACAACCGCACAACTATTTTTAGACACGAACTACCTACATTTACATGATTTATCACAATATAATATATTCTAATGATAGTGGTTCATGGTGGTTGCGCGTTTATGATAAAATCAACTGCAATTTTTGATAAGTAATATACAGATAAAGGTAAAATCTATCACACTTGTTTTTTTTTACCTTGTTTCATTATTATACGAGTGCGGTTTCATATCGCGTTCCCTCACTATAAACGATCGTGTACGCGGTATTCCTGTTTGTTGTGTGTTTCACTTTCTTTTAAATTAAATATAGATTCTACCTTGTTTTATATTCTTATTTGATAATACCTTCCACTTCGTAATCGTATCTTTTTTAGAATAAGAACGTGTAAATTAAATTTGCATGTGTTTTTTTTTTTTTTTTTTTTTTTTTTTTGTTTTTTGTTTTTTTTTTTGTAATATTGAATTTAGAAAAAAAAGGTAATAAGAATGTAAAATGCATAACAAGAATATGAACATTTGCCTTAAAGAAAGCTAGATGTTGAATAAGAAAAAACACACATACAGCATAACAGTATTTAAGAATAAAAAACGTAATTGCTTGACTATGATGTAAAATTTATTTGCTATAGGTATATTTTCGCGCTCGGTGTTTTTAAAAATCTTAAGTTTATGGATAAAAAACGGATTCACATTTTCTTTTAACCGAAATATCATCCCCAGGTTCCCCATCGCGCAATCTCATGACAGCACAGACCTTATGTCATAAAAGTAAACTAATTTTGTCACATTCATAGACCTATAGACCTTTTGAACATTAAATATGAAAGGGTATAGATTTTATTTTCTCCTTAAAGAAGGTTAATATGTTCATCTAGGTATTGACTGAAGTTGATTTTTGTTAACTTTCAGAAATTTCCGAAGACGACTTTTGCGTGAGGGATGTTACACATTTCATTCACTCTTATGAACAGACTCATTTGAACCGAGTCTGCTATTATTGTTTTTTTTTTTTTTTTGCTATCAAAGGATAGTCTTACATATGTTAGTGTAGGGATAACGCAGGATTTTCGTGTTATAACATCTGCAGAATCCCGGGGGATCGGTAGGGCGAGGGAACCAACGTATCCTGAAGGATTCTGAAGATGTTATAATACGAAATGAACATACGCTAACGCTATTCTAGCATAAAATGCGTAAAAATTAATAAATGAATACATTTCCCTCAACGTCATTAAATTTTCATGAAATGCGCGAGAATGTCTGAATTTGTTTTTTCTTTTTCACGTTGACGCCATTTCCTTTCGAATTATTCGTTATGGGACCGTAATACGTTTTGTTTTAACAGAACGTGAGCGCGAGAATCTCTCTGTTAACACACGTTTTCTCTCTCTGTTAAAACACCCCTGATAAGTGACAAGAATAGCAGTTTTATGCTAGAATTGTTGTGAATACAATGTACATTCTACACAATAGAGTTATTCAGTTGCGACGGCGAATATAACTTGATCGTTTCACAGCGAAATTATTAAGGTTTGGAGCTACCAATTTCCGTGGGAGACTATTAATAATAACTGTCGAAACAATTCGTAGGAAAAAAACAAGGACAAAAGTCCAACAGGATGATAATCAATACAATCATCACACCTTCACACCTTGCTATTGTCTGAAATGTAGTATTGGTACAATTACAAGAATAACGAAAGTAATTAATTTACGGTGGACATTATCTGTTTTGCTACCGTTGATCGAGACTCTTGCATTTCTATACATGTGGTTACACCCAAACATATTTTCACAAGCAGTTAGATCTTAAGCTCTGAGAAAGAAACACCATTAAAATATACATTGTCTGTAATTTAACTGAAAATAAATTGGTGTTTAAAAATGTTGTTTATTGATTGATTACCAAAATAAAAAACGCACCACGCTCCACGCTCCACGCTACTATAACAAAAATTTAAGATAAATCCCTGTTGATGGATTGACAGTTTTGATTAACAGAAGTAATGAGTTCCATATATTATCTGATACAATAACCATATCTCTTGTTAAATGTGTTATACAACTATAAACTATTATGATATTAGTAATAAAAAGATGAGAAATAGTTCTAATTACAGTATTTTTTTGTTTTCTTTCGTTTTTTTACTATTTTATCTTATAGAAGCATGGGATGTACGAGAAGTTACTTCAAGAATTAAAAACATTTTGATTTTTTTTTACAGATCTTGAGATAAAAATGTGTACATGAATACATTCAAAGTGTAAATAGAAACTTACTCTCTTTTCTTCACTTTGCCGCAGATTACTAAGAAAATGAATAACGTATGCCTCTGTTACAATCAAACAAACTTATTTCCCCTACAGATAGACCATTTATTGTTGATATTTTGAATGACACAATATCATATATTTTCAACAATTATGCGGCAATAATGGTTTCATTCAACATCGTCAACTTTTTCTTTTAACTGCTACCCGTGTTACAGGTTTTGTAGGACAATCTGGTTCTTCATCTCAAAATCATATGGTTTGACTCCTGGAAGAAGCTGTCCTTCCTCTGCCATGGCATACTCGGAAGGCTTTTCGGATATTAGTTTCTTAGTGCGGATTCTTTCATTAACATGGAACCTTCGGATGACTAGTGGTTGGTCATCTTGGCACCTTCATATGCCTCCAGTTTTATTGCAAGGTCTGAGTCAGATACCCATCTGTTAGGAGTCATTGACTCCCAAAGTTTTCCCGACATATTTTAGGTTGAACATTGGCGTGAACCACATGAGAGTCCCATAAAACCATTGCACCTTTTGTCACTGGTACCCTTTTAATTTTACATCCGTTTTGCTTGAGTTTTAGACAATTCGAAGAATTGTTTTTCATTTTACCTTTTTTGCAGCCTTTTCCTTTTCTTCAAAGAGTTTTTGAAACGCCTACTGGGATTTTTCCATAACTTGTAGCGTCCAGTCATCGTCGCAAGCTACCTCCGGCTTGATACACGACGCCCCTCTTGGTCTATATGAAGCCAGTGAGTACTCCCGTTATGAAATGGCCCCAACCTTTCCTCAGGCGGTGTACCGATAGTGATCGAATCAAAGCTAGCCAATAATTTTCAATTTTCCATAGCTGCGAGAATACGGTTTCGCCTTGAAACGGACTCTAAATGACCTGTAGGTATAAGAAAGGTGGACAAAATCAGGATATGGTTACACGTATCAGATAACTGTTTCTGTGTGTATATGACCAAAGGCCTTGTATATGTTCAATACTAAAACGTAGGCTGAAAGGCAAGGACAAATGTCCAACTGGAAAAGCCACATTCAAAGAATGCAGCCGCCATTACAGTACAGTGCTTTAGGGTATAGCGGATAGCTAACTAATTTTTCCTGCATTCCAATTCAAAGATACGAAAATTAGTAGTTTTTTCATTATATCAGACAGAAAACAACTATTCTACTCAAAACATTCAGCTTTAAATAGAAATTCATGTATTTTTAGCTCGACTTTTCGAAGAAAAAGTAGAGCTATTGTACTCGCCCCGACGTCGGCGTTGGCGTCGACGTTGGTTTAAGTTTTTGATAAAGTCAAATATCTCTGTTACTATCAAAGCTATTGACTTGAAACTTAAAAAAGTTATTTACTATCAAAGTCTACACCAGGAGAAATAATCCCCATAACTCTGATTTGAATTTTGACAGAATTATGCCCCTTTTTAACTTAGAATTTTTGGTTAAAGTTTTTGATAAAGTCAAATATCTCTGTTACTATCAAAGCTATTGACTTGAAACTTAAAATACTTATTTACCATAAAAGTCTACACCAGGAGAAACAATCCACATAACTCTGGTTTGAATTTTGATAGAATTGTGCCCCTTTTTAACTTAGAATTTTTTGTTAAATTTTTTGATAAAGTCAAATATTTCTGTTACTATTAAAGCTTTTGACTTGAAACCCAAAATAGTTATTCACTATCAAAATCTACACCAGGAGACACAATTCACATAACTCTGATTTGAATTTTGACAGAATTATGCCCCTTTTTAACTTTGAATTTTTGGTTAAAGTTTTTGATAATGTCAAATATCTCTGTAAATACTACCAAAGCTTTTGACTTGAAACTTAAAATACTTGTTTACCTGGTAACCATCAAAGTCTACACCAGGAGAAACAATCCCCATAACTCTGATTTGAATTTTGACAGAATTATGTCCCTTTTTAACTTAGATTTTTTTGTTAGAATTTTTGATAAAGTCAAATATCTGTTACTATTAAAGCTTTTGACTTGAAACTCAAAATAATTATTTACTATCAAAGTCTACACCAGGAGACACAATTCCCATAACTCTGATTTGAATTTTGACAGAGTTATGTCCCTTTTTAACTTGGATAATTTTACTGGCAAAGCTCTAATTCAGATTCAAGCACTGAGAAAAGTCGAGCGCGCTGTCTTACGGAGAGCTCTTGTTCTCTCCATGCCATTGTTTACATATGCTCTGATTTAGGGTGTACAGGATAGTTTTGATCATTTTTTCCATTATTAGTTTAAAATCCACATCTTAACAAACTTTCCAAGATTGTTTTACTATAGATCAGAGTAATAATATATTCTCTTTTCAAAAACATTCAGCTTCTTAAATTTCTATCAAATACTTATTTTCATTCACTGACATTTTTACATATACACTGATTTAGTCTGTAGGGGATATCTAGCTTCATTTTACATTTGATGACATATGAAAAATAACACAACAAACAAACATTTAAAATGTATGTCAGAATGTCTGTTTGCATACTAGTAAAAAATGATATGAAAATTTATACAATAATTCAAGTCTAAATATAAAATTTATCAATCTATCCTCTATACACTAAAATCCGCTATACCCTAAAGCACTGTACCCTATTTAATGTCTGTGAGATTTAGTTTATTGATAACTTATTAAATGAAAAAATGTTCCAGGATTCTATACCAGTACAAACCTGTTCTCCGCAAGTATCTGCCAACTTCCCCACATGAATCAGAGGTGGATGGCGAATGATTTCAGACACAATGTCTTTTATCAAATCGTCATGGAGAACATATGCCTCGCCCGGGGATCGAACTCACGACCCCGCGATCCGTAGATTTGCGCTCTCCCGGCGGGCTAAAGCTTTTGGCTACTAATTATGATTACTCAGTGTCTAATTACCTTGTATTTAATTATCATTCGTGGCCGACTAAAATAAAGATTATCTCATTTTATCTTTATCTTTATCTCGTTGTTCATTCTAACACTGCACATAATTCAATGCACTTTCTCGTCCTTTAACAGTCTGGCACCAGAAAAAAAAATCTTCATTGATTTAAAAGATTTCCGTTCCTTTTGTCTCTTTGAGTTCTTTACATCCGCGGATACTCTTCTTTTTTTGCGGCATTTTTCAATTTCACATTTTTCCAAAGTTATGCGATTTAGGGGAAAACTGGTGGATATCGGGTGTATACAACACTTTACCCGTAAGGGTTTACTTAGTCTATGCTGTATATTAAAGGTTTTTCTCGACAGATTCATAACGATAAAATAAAATAAACTGATTTCGTACTTACATCGAATCAGTAGCCGGATAAAACCAACTTCCGGATACGAGTAATTGTAATAGCTGCTTATATACGGCGTAAAATAGCCTGGTAACATTTTTCAACGGGAGTATTAAGCTACTTTTTTTAACATAATTTCAAAGTCAATGAGAATTTTTATGCCCCCGAAGGAAGGCATATAGTTTTTGAACCGTCTGTCTGTCAGTTCGTCTGTCCGCAATTTTCGTGTCCGGTCCATATCTTTGTCATTGATGGATGGATTTTCAAATAACTTGGCATGAATGTGTACCACAGTAAGATGACGTGTCGCATTGAAGGATAGTGCATTGATGGGCGTGTCCGGTCCATATCTTTGTCATCGATGGATGGATTTTCAAATAACATGGCATGAATGTGTACCACAATAAGACGACGTGTCGCGCGCAAGACCCAGGTCCGTAGCTCAAAGGTCAAGGTCACACTAAGACATTAAAGGATAGTGCATTGATGGGCGTGTCCGGTCCATATCTTTGTCATCGATGGATAGATTTTCAAATAACTTGGCATGAATGTGTACCACAGTAAGACGACGTGTCGCGCGCAAGACCCAGGTCTGTAGCTCAAAGGTCAAGGTCACACTTAGACTTTAAAGGATAGTGCATTGATAGGCGTGTCCGGTCCATATCTTTGTCAACCATGGATGGATTTTCAAATAACTTGACATGAATGTATACCACAGTAAGATGAAGTGTCGCGTGCAAGACCCAGGTCCGTAGCTCAAAGGTCAAGGTCACACTTAGACGTTAAAGGTCATTTTTCATGATAGTGCATTGATGGGCGTGTCCGGTCCATATCTTTGTCATTCATGCATGGATTTTAAAATAACTACGCATGAATGTGTGACACAGTAAGACGACGTGTCGCGCGCAAGACCCAGCTCCGTAGGTCAAAGGTCCTAAACTCTAACATCGGCCATAACTACTCATTCAAAGTGCCATCGGGGGCATATGTCATCCTATGGAGACAGCTCTTGTTTCTAGATTTTTTCCCGTCAAAAGGTGGGCTTGCTAGTGTAATAATTTTCGCCCAGTCAGGGTTTTTTCTTGCAGTTTTGGGAACATAGCCTATACCCCCAAAATTGGGAATTTTGATGCGTAAATGTTCCAGATTGGGAAATATTTAGTCCCACAGGATATAGTAAGGATGTGTTTAAGCACTTTCTCATACACTTGTTTCACATTGTACAACCTATTTAACATACTGCCATTACAAAATTGCCCATAATTTGGTCAATGTGCAATTTTGATGATTTTTTTTTTCAGAATGTAGATTGGGAATTTTTGCGCTCATTTTGGGAAAAAAACATACTTTTTGGCATTGGAAATATAGCCCAATAACGGCTATAAAAACGGCCAAAAAAATCCCCTGCCAGTACACCAATTTTTCCCAATTTGCACATGTTTCAGTAGGGCTAGTGTCAGCATCAATTCGTCGACCTGCAGGACATAGTAATAACCTGATTAAAACATTGTGGTGCATTTTAGTGCACTGATAATATGATTGTAGCCCGGCCGTTGGTGTATGATTCAAGTTCAACTCTCCAATGCCTCTGTTGACAAGTTGACTAATACATGTGTATGTGATAATCTTTAAGGAGTCATCGCAGATAAACTACATTGTGCAGGCCATGTAGATCTAGGCCTTTGAAGAGAAATTGCTGTGTTTGATCTTGATGATTGTGTAGCATGACAGTCGCAGTTTCTGTTCCATGTCCCATGGAGCAAAAGATGCCATGCTACTGCAGCACCTCGAAGCAGAAAATCAGCATACCGCAACAACTTTGATGATACCACTGCCTTTTTAAATACCCTACTAAGTGGTTGGCATTTTATGTGGGTAGTTACAAAAAGTTAATGATTGATATACTGGAAATTTATGTGTTTTAACATTTATCACAAATTGACATATACACAGTATTGTCCCCCACTGACAGATTAATGCCAACATTTCGGAGTGTTTATTATATTTGATGGTGTCCTAAAGTATATATACTACCTTAAATAACCTACAGTCAGCAGGTGACACCATGCCATAGTGGTAAGTCTCTGACTTCTTTGTAGGTTACCGTAACTTCCTCCTACCCATCAGCCATGACACTTCCCTCCCAAGCCTTTTTATACACCTGTTTTGGGAAAACACATATGTGATTGCATATGTATCTGTCCATCTGTCATATTTCATGTCAGGAGCATAAATTGATAACCATTTAAGATATTGACTGTAACCTTAGCATATATATAGGTGGTGATGAGGGTATGTGCAGACGGGGACTTTTTTCAGATCTTGGGGATGGTATTGGTTCTGGTAAAGTAGGAAAAATGCATTGTAAATTAAAGATTCGTGGGAAAAAAAACTGATGAAATGTTACTAATAGCTGTGAATGGGGCATCAGGTGTGATTCTCAAGGGTTTTAGGGATGACATTTTGTAGATCTGGTGCTGATAGTGCCAATATTTGGTGTCTAACTTTCTAAGACTAGAAAAATAACATATTTTTAAAAATCTCTAAAATGAAGACTGACCGAAGCAGACGGAATTACATTCCTCCAATTTTTTATGGGCAAACCGTCGATAAATTGCTATTCATTTCAACTTTAACACATATTATTTCATTAATACAAAAAATCTGCATTCGCAACGTCCATATCCTAATATTTATAGTCACAAAGAAACTCTTCCTCTAGTTTTATTTTATCATTGGCATCATCACAAGGTATGTAGATCACCATATGTCGTCTGCTGCTAGAAATATTTGGTGGTGTTCAAATATGTTTCTTTTAAAATATAATGTTTATATCACAATTTTCAGATGCATTTTTTGGATACAACATAGCCTTCCATTTATTTTTTTGTCAACTGAATTTGGGGAATTTTTGTCTTCCATTTGTGGAAAAAACCGTACCTTTTCTGTTTGGGACAGATTCCGTTTACCAGAGTCAGTTTATGAAGGAAAAAAATCCTTCATTGTATATAATCCAAATTTTTACTCACCATATAGAAATGCTCCAAAGGTTTTGCTGTCACTGTTTGAGGTTAAAGCAGCAATCTTGTTCTTGTTTTCTTTCAGGTGTTGTGACAACCATTTCAAAACTGATTAAGAACTGTGTTTTACGAGTGACTACATCAGCGCTTTATTTCATCCTGTCAGAAAAAGTTGTAAATGGCGGCATTCAGATTTGGTGTGAACTTCCACAGGTGGGTAAAGGGAGATAATGGGACTTCTGTGTTGAAGTGATCACAGTTTGCTTGCTAACAGTTTTTCTCTGTTAATTGTATGTTGATAGGAAATAGATAGATCTTCAAAGGTCTAGGTAGATAAAATGGTATTTTGCTCCCTTTTCCCCAAAGGGTATTTTAAGCCCTGATTTTGTTTTCAAATGGTATTTTTAAAGGGTAATTTTAGTTTTCTCATTCATTATTTTATAAAGGTACTGAAATTTTACTTGCGTTTTAATACAATCAGGAAGGTCTAATACGGGGAGTAGAAACTCCGTATAAATCAATACACTTATCTGTATTATGCTGTCGTCCATATCTGTAAATATCGACCAGTCGTTAGCGATCGATATTTTGTTTTCGCCACTATCGATTAGCGTGTAATTAGCATATTACCTCATGTTAATCATGGAGCTATAACACTTATTGTTCAAAGGGTTTACCAGTCACATGTTAAGTGGCGATAATTAGATGATCAGAGATTGATCTAAAGGGATTATGAAGCAAAAACAGCATGCGACTGCATGTGGTGATATGCTTAATTATTACGATATTAACTTGAGCTCACTTCCCTGAAGAAATATTTTACCATATAACTTCAAACCTTTATCAAAGGGCCGATTTTTGTTGGATTTGAATAAAAAAATTGGAAAATAACAGAAAGCTGACACTTTTCTTAATCTTGTAGAGCCATAATTATAATTATTGTTTATAATGTCAGATTTCTACATACAGAAACAAACATTCTTCTTGAACTTAGGGAATGTTTCAAACGAATTTGTTGTTTAAACTCCAAAAATTAGTTTAATAAATTTAATCTTAAAACTGATGTGTGAAAAATACAATGTATTTAAATTAAAATAACAATAATATTTTTTTTAAAAAAGGTCGACAACGAAATTACATTTAGTATTCCGAACTTTTAGATAAAGCTGCAGAAAATCATCTAGGTTTAACACGCATTTAAATGGTGAAGAACAGAGCAATATCACAAACAAATATTTTCAGGCAACAGTTTACAGTTTTGACTTGCTATTTTCATTAAAATATTTCCTAATTTTTTTGTTCTAAATACTCTGAATCAACAAGGCAAATATCATGTAAAAAACGACATCTTTCTCTCTGGGTAAGACAAGTCTAGATTTAGCCATTTTCACAGGGCGAAAAGTAACATTAATGTAGATATTTTCCATTTAAAAACAGATGCAGGCAATAATTTCATGGCAGAACTTTTGTTTTCAACAAAAAAATCAAAAATGCTTTCCCAGATTTTCACTGAAAGGACGAGTTAAACTGTAAGGCGTAAGTGTTTGAGTAATAGCAGAATAACCTACGTCATACGCTTCGATTGGACGACAGCATAAGATAAGATAAATGCCGGTTTCCAGTCCCCGTATCAGTTGTTCCAGATACAATGTAAAACGTTTAGTCACATCTTAAACTCTCTTCAGTTGGTGGTAAAAGTATGGAATGTTTTAAAAAAAATAACATATTTCATTTTTCAACATTTTTTTTTTTTTTTTTTTTTTTTTTTTTTTTTTTTTTTTTTTTTTTTTTTTTTTTGGAACCACGTTTAAGGCCCGTTTATTCATCACAAAATTTACATTTATATTTCAATATGTAACATATACAACATTAAAATATTCACATATTACATATAACATTCAAAGATTTCTCCTACTTTTAACATATATAACATTCAAAGATTAACATGTACATGTCTTTTTCTAGAAAAACGTAGTTCAACTTTACTTTAAAAGGAAAAAGAAACCTCTTTAATAAGTACTATCAGGTTATTGAAACATACAAAAGAAGTACATAGAAAGAAGAAATGATTAAGCTGTATTGATTATTCTAAATAATTGAAAAACAATTTACTAATCTAATGGCAACAGATTATAATATTAAATGTTGATTAAGTATGTGGACTGACAATAAAAAGCTGTACAACTGCCCAGTTATCTCTTTCTATTTCTTTTATATTGGTGCTTCTGTATACTTGCCAGGCACAATTCAAATAACCTTTTAAACCATAAAAACTTGGTACAATCTCTTTTCTTTTACAAGCGAAAATATATTTCTTAATTTGTAAGAACAAAACGTAAAATTTTTAATTTTTTTTTCACAATTTCCTATAATAAAGTCTTCTGCTCTTATTTGAATAGTTATTCCATTATTCAATAAAACATTTTTCACTTCTTGCAATAAATTTTGAATACAAGTACAAGACCAGAACAGATGTATAATTGTTTCTTCCTCTTCTTTACAAAAAGTACAAAGATTATCAGTTACAATATTCATATGATATAATAAAGACTTAGTACCAATAATTCTGTGGAGTATTCGTAATTGTAACCACTGAATGTAAGAATCTCTTGTCATGAGAAATACAGATTTATAGGCATACTTCCATTCAATATTATTAAAACATTGGTTCCATTTAACTTGACTAGTAGGTATATCATTGTTTGCAATCAGTACATTATACACATGCTTATTTGCCATATTTGAAAATAAAACTTTTGAAACATAACAAGAAACAACAGGTCCATAGCAACTACAATTACCACTTATTCTAATATTACATGTTCTTAAATAGGATTTTATAGTACTTTTTAAACCTTCATAAAATACAAAATTTAACCTTTTACCAATACACTGTTCTAAGTAAGATATATCTACAAATTCACCTGTGTCTGATATTAAATCTTTAACAAATCTAAAACCTCTATCAAACATACTTTTATCAAATACACCTTTGTTACCAATTTTAAAACAGCTGTTTATAAAATAATGGCATTGCAAGAAGTTCATCTACAGTTTCAACAGGCATCTTATCCATATAAGAGATAAAACTTCTTAACACATCACACCAGAATTTGTTTCCTAGCCTTTTCATTATATTTTCGCAATACAAATTTCCAAGATTAACAATTCTATGTAAGTCAAATATTGATTTTAACAACACATAACACTTTCCAGTTCCATTAAAAGCTTTTCTTATCCATGACATTTTCATACTTTGTTCATATTTATAAATATCCACCATTTTTAGCCCTCCTTCTTCATAATTTTTGACAACAACAGAGCACTTTATTTTATATGGGCCATTCCATACAAAGTCATATAACAATTTGTTTAAATTATCCATAATATTTTAGGTGGTGTTGGCAAAATTATAAACAAATTTGTAAAGAGAGGAACTAACAATGATTTTACAACAGTAATTTTTCCAATAGGAGTAAGTAATCTTCTGTTCCAGTAGGATATCATCCTTTTAACATTTCTAACTTATCATTGAAATTAAGCATTATCATATTATCAAGATCTACATCAAAAATAATACCAAGTACTTTAAACCTTGTAGTACCCCAAGATAGTTTGTACTTTGTCTTTATAGATCGGGTACTGTATTTCATTGCACCTATCCAAATAACATTAGTCTTCTCAAAATTAACTTTTAGACCAGAATAAAATGAAAATTCATGTAGCATATCTAGGGCTGCACGTAAAGACTCTTCCGAGCCATCCAACAAGAGTGAAGTATCATCAGCAAATTGAGATATTTTATACTCAACTTCATCAATAGTTATACCTTTTATTTTCTCAGAATTTCTTATTTTAATAGCAATTATTTCGGCACACATATAAAAATATAAGGACTAATTGGATCTCCTTGGCGGCAGCCTCGTTCTACTTTGAAGAAATCTGATAGGAATCCATTAAGTTGTACTGAAGTCATAGTATTATGTAGAAACAATCTAAGCCATTCCTTGAATGTGGTTCCAAAATTAAAAAAATTGAAAGCTTTTTCAATGAAATTAAAGGATAATGTATCAAATGCTTTCTCATAATCTACTGTAATTAATAGTCCAGGAATCTTTCTTTCTTCTGTTATTTTCATTATATCATACAGTAGCCTAATATTTTCTCCTATGTATCTACCCTGTAAAAAACCAGTCTGGTCATGATTTATTAGTTTTGGTAATACAGACTTCAGTCTATTTGCAATAGATCCAGAGGCTAACTTATAGATAACATTTAACAATGTAAGAGGTCTGAGGTTTTTTAAAAATTTTCTGGGTTTATTTTCTTTTGGGATACATGTTATTATTCCTTGTTTCTGAGTAACAGATAGGGAACCAATAGTAAATGCATAATTAATAGATCTTACAACAAAATGACCAAGTTTCATCCAAAAAACTTTTAAAAATTCTACAGTAAATCCATCTGAACCTGGAGACTTATCATTTTCATTTTTTTCAGGGTGTTGAGCATTTCACTATAAGTTAATAGACCTTCTAAACTATCTGCTTCTTCTCTAGACAACTTCTTAACAGCAATATCTTTTAAGTCATTTTCTATATCATACAACTTTTCTAAAACATTTTTAGAATACATATTTTTATAAAAAGAACAAGCTTCATTTAAAATATCTGACTGATTTGAAAGCACAGTACCATCTTCTTTTTCTATAAATGGAATAACTTTGCTTGTACAATACTGTTTTTCTAGATTGCAGAAATAACTTGAAGGCTTTTCACCCTCATCTATGAACTTTGCTCTAGATCTTATTACATATCCTTTCATATTTTCTGCTCTTATTATTTGCAATTCATTTTGTAAATTCAGTAATTCTTCTTTGTTATTCTCATCTAAGTTCTTTTCTATATTTTCTATTTTGTTTACTAAATTTTTTTCACGTGAAACTCTCTGTTTCTTCTTATAACTTGAGTATGCAATGGTTTTTCCCCTTATTTCCATTAACAAAGTTTCCAGAAATAACTGATCATTTATAACAAACTGAATATCATTGTTGTCTATACTAAGTACATTCTCTAAACAATATACAGGTAAACAGTACTGCTTTTTAATCTCGTCAATTTTATCATTTATACACTCTAAATAATTTCTATCATACAGCAATGAATTATTAAATTTCCATAGAGGTTTACCATGTTCAATCTCATTGAATACCAATTCTAAACATACAACAGAATGATCAGACCGGTAAGAGATTCCAATAGAAGACTCCTTAATTTTTGACAGCAAGTTTTCTGATGTTAGAAAAAAGTCAAGTCTACCTTGCTGTGTAGAATTCATCCGCCTCCAAGTAAAACGTTTTTCATCACCATTAATAATTCTAAATGTATCAACTAAATTTCGTTCCCTTATAATTGTACAGATTTTTTCCCTAGCTTTTCTATTATTATCAACAGATCTGTAATTCATATAATCTTTGTCAACATCTAATACAAGGTTATAGTCTCCACAAACAATGTACGAATCATTACCGATTGTATCTATACGATTAAATACATCAGAATAGAAACTAGGTTTGTCAGCATTTGGACCATAAATATTACATAAAGTAAATCTTTTCCCATCATAACTAACATCTAAGAATAGACAGTTACCAGTAGTATCTCGCTCAACTGAGTGTACAACAGTTGGAATATTCTTTTTCAATAAAATGCAAACACCTCTAGAATTTGAAGTACCATGAGAAAAATAGCAGTCTCCATCCCATTGTGAGTAAATAACTTTTTCTAAACCATCAGTAAAATGACAATCTTGTAAACAATAAAATTCAGCATTCTGTTTTTTCAGGAAATTAAAAATATCAATTCTTTTACTATTATTGTTTAGACCCGGCAGTTGTATGAGAACAAATTTTATATTACTCATACTGACTAGAAATGTTCAGTAGCTTACTAATACTGTTATAAAAGGCAATCCACATCTTTCTACCTTTCAGTACATCTATACTATCACAAATTAAATGCCATATAATCGAACAGCTTAACATATAACACATGAACGAAAAACAAACTAAATAAACAGTTAGTAACAGCATAACTGCCTGTGCATTGATTTTGCACAATTACATATGAATACACAACTAAAAAGTATTCTTTGAGTAAATCATCAATTGTATAAAGTTTTTTAAAGACAAAAAGCATTTTAGAATATTTGCTGACTATGACTACTTGTTTATACATGTCCATTTACTAAAATAAATTTTACATTATTTCTATTAAATTTTAAGGTTCTACTGTATAGCATAAACCAAAAAAAAAAAATAAATAAATCTGAACCACACTGTACAATAAAATGCTCATTTAAACATGACTTTTGCTGCGTAAGTTGCTTTGCAAATTCTTCTGTATCGATTCACTTAAATGCATAGTGAGTTTAGTGACATTTATTCTGTTTGTAATTTACAAGAATTATCAAACATGTATATTTTTCTATTCAAATCCTATCAGGCTTTACAATTCTGACCAATGTACAATGTACTTTTCTGTATTTAAAAACATAATAGTATAACAACAAACCTAAAGATACATTACAGTACTATTCAGACATTTATCTAACCTTTGTAAACAAAATGTATTTACATCTTATGCTGTTAAAACAGAATGATAGACAAATACCAGCAACCTTTATTCCAGCTACCTTTACAATGGATATCTGTACACAAAGAAACAAGTTGCTTACATATGGCATATATCTTCCAATATCTGATAATTTCTGAACCAGGAAGGGTGTGGGTTGAGGTGGTGTGGAGCATAAGTAAGTCTAATGATGGGTGGGGGGGGAGGGGGGGGGGGGGGGGAATGGGAGAGTTCATTGTTGAAATACCAGACATCAGCACATATCAAGACATGAAAAATTCATATCTCTGCATATTCTTTAAAGCATATATTTACAAATAAGTTTAAATCATACTAAATTTGCAGCTTTTAACATATTTTTCCACCAAAGTAAATTTACATATTCAAAACAGTCCCAACACAAAATTCTTCTCAGTCATATTTAATTGATTAACTTCTAGAAGCGCTCTGTCCCTCTAATCCCCTTCTTCTGTCCGCTTCTTTCTTCTCGCGAGCCTTTCTCAATGCCTCGTCTATATTGTCGTACACGTCAAATTTTACGCGTTCGCCAGTCAATGTTTCCCCATATACTGCTCCATTAAAAAACCATGCTGATTTTATTTCCCTATGAAGTGTTAATCTATTTATAAGTCCAGAGTTCATTATTGTGACATCATCCGCAATTCTATGCCCAGCATCCCTCATATTCCTCCTCTTCCTCATCACTGCTGTTTTAACAGTATTTTCAACATTTTTAGCTCGACTATTCATAGAATAGTAGAGCTATTGGACTCGCCCATGCGTCGGTGTCGGCGTCCGCGTCGGCGTCCGCGTCCAGATTTGGTTAAGTTTTTGTATGTAAGCTGGTATCTCAGCAACCACTTGTGGGAATGGATTGAAACTTCACACACTTATTCACTGTGATAAACTGACTTACATTGCACAGGTTCCATAACTCTGTTTTGCTTTTTTACAAAATTATGCCCCTTTTTTGACTTAAAAATTTTTGGTTAAGGTTTTGTATGTAAGCTGGTATCTCAGTAACCACTTGTGGGAATGGATTGAAACTTCACACACTTATTAACTGTGATAAACTGACTTACATTGCACAGGTTCCATAACTCTATTTTGCTTTTTTACAAAATTATGCCCCTTTTTCGACTTAGAATTTTTTGGTTAAGGTTTTGTATGTAAGCTGGTATCTCAGTACTCACTAATGGGAATGGATTGAAACTTCACACACTTGTTCACTGTCATGATCTGACATGCACAAAGCAGGTCCCATAACTTTATTTTGCTTTTTTACAAAATTATGCCCCTTTTTCAGCATAGAAATTTTTGGTTAAGTTTTTGTATGTAAGCTGGTATCTCAGTATCCACTAATGGGAAAGGATTGAAACTTCACACACTAGTTCACTGTCATGATATGACATGCAGTGCAAAGGGTCAATAACTCAACTTTGCATTTTACAAAATTATGCCCCTTTTTGAACTTAGGAGTTTTTGGGTAAAATTCTTATATGTAAGCTGGTATCTCAGTACCCACTAATGGGAATGGATTGAAACTTCATACACTTGTCCACTGTCATGAGCTGATAAGCACTATGCAGGTTCCATAACCCTATTTTGCTTTTTTTTACTAAATTATGCCCCTTTTTCGACTTTCTTATTCATTCAAGCGACAAGGCTGTTAAATAGTCGAGCGTTGCTGTCCTCCGACAGCTCTTGTTCTAGTATATTTTAACACTGTCAGATTTCCTTCCAACTAAACAAAGAAGAATGAATTTGTTCTGAAAATGAAAATTATTATTATTATTATACCAGATTTATATAGCGCCCTTTTCATGATCAATTTCACGTTCAAAGGCGCTTTACATAGTTCAAATGCAGCCACACAGGGCGCATAATTCATCCTCTACTAGTACAGACACAGAGCGATCTGACCAGAGGGACAGAGTGAGACAAGACCCCCATGACAGAGAGATCAGAAATCAGATACAGGCTTGTCCTGCTAACTTAGCCTAGCTCGTTGCAAATAGACAGCCTGGTTCTTTAATGTGCTGTGTGTATAGCACTGATACATGCAAGGATTACGTGGGTTTCTGACCAGTACACCTGTAGTTGGGTGGGAAACACTAAGAAGCGTTTCTGAAAATTCCCAAGTAGCTGCCGGGGATCGAACCCCCGACCTCAGGATTGGAAGGCCTGGAATTGGAAAACTATACAACAAGCAAATATTTTGTGGATGTAGTAAAGGATGTAGATAATGATCCTTGTGTTAGAATGGACATAGTATATCTCAAAATGTGATTTGATCTTGAATAAAATCACTGTCACTGAGAAGGTTTGTCTTTCAATGTATATTATATATATTTATCACATGTTTGACGTTGCAGGAGTGTAATAAAGCCATTAAATAAATATGATAATACACTAGTGTAATAAAGCTTTGACGTCGACATTGTTTATAGTATAGGCCTAGACGTTGGTCAAATTGACTTGTTTATGTAGTTAAAGAATGTAGAATTTTTGATGTTTTGGCAGGAAAGGCTGAACATGTGATAAAAAGAATATTACATTTGTGACTTTCCACATTGAATTTATTAAACTGGTTGAATAAAATTGATAAAATGCTCGATAGAGCCTCGCATTTTATTATTTTATTCAACTTGTTTAATAAATTCATATGAAAAAACACTCATGTGATATCCTCTATCACTCAGGCTACACCCTTGTGATATAATCCCTTAGCACCTGAAAAGTGATTCTGTCCAACAGCAAATCACTGTTTGGGATATACAGCTTAAACTTAATATCTCCAACTCGCTTATCTGAAAGTTCGGGTTATCTTGAAAACATTTTCAAGTCCCATGCCGAAAAAAGGTGCACATAATATCAATTTAAGTTGAATTTCTCAAACTTTGAAAGTAAAATGCTTGGTCCTGTATTATTTCTGAATTCTTATTTTTTACACTGTAAGATTATGTCCATTCCAGTAATGTCATAGTTTGCTTCTATCATTTTCTTCCAGGGCCACTTTTTTGATGAATATGCAATGGAGGGTGTGTCAGCAGAAGCCAATGAAATCTATTTAGAGATGGCCCCTGAAAATCTTGTAAAAGCCTTAAAAACTGCACAAATGGCAAAGTGGGTCAAGGTGAAATTGACAAAGAAACATGCTCCTTGTCTAACTGTAGAAGTGGACTTGGTAAGTTTAGAGATTCAGTAATTTGCAGACAACCTTCACTTCCATATAATGTTAAACTTATGTAATCCAAGTTTCCAGGAAATAACAAAAAAGATAAATATTTAAAAAGTTACAGTGGCAAATAAAAGATGTGTGTAACAATATTGCACTCATATTGGACTATTTCTTATTTGCATTTCCAATTTCCAATACCAGAAGTAAATTCATTGATAGTGTAGTCGGTTACAGTCTGTAGAAAAAAAAATAAGGGAAGGCTATTAAACATCAGCAGATAGACAATACACCTGAAGTTAACAAGTATTTCTACAACTGAAGTATCCAATATTTGTACACCTGAAGTTAAAAGGTATTTGTATATGAAGTAACTGGTATTTATATACCTGAACTTGCTGGTATTTTTAATCATGAATTTACCAGTATCTCTAGTATCTGCAAACTTGTAACCAGTATTTGTACACCACAAGTTACTATAGTATCAGGGTTGGCATTAAAGCTGGAAATACTCATATTTCCAAGGACGGCTGGAAATACAGGGAAGTACTGGGAAATATGATTCAGACCATTTATTTTATATATACATGTATTTTATTGAAGTATAAGTTTTGTATTTCTTGCTTGTTTACTTTGTTCATTTCAAATGTAGAGGTCACAAGTTTTAACTCGTCTGAGGTTACATCTGCACCACTTCAGTTATATGACACCTGTCCCTGAGGTTATAAAACGGAGTTTGTAGACCAGTCTAGGAATGTCTCTTTGCCATTGGTCAGTTTCAAAATTGTGTGTTGAAACAGCCAGTCATGTGATGGAGCCATGAGACTGGTATCCAGACTTAATGAGTGATGCTGTGGATCCAGTACTGGTTTTCCCAGGAGGGACTGTCCAGTGTAATTAACTGTAAGCTGTCTTCAAGAGTAAGGTAAAACAAAACTAATTGACAAACTTTCCTGCATTTCAGCCAACTTTGGGTTCGCATTCACGCGTTGTTGTACATGATATACCAGTCTCTGTGGTACCAAGACGGTTATGGGAGGAGTACCAGGAACCAAAAGTGCCACAGTTTGATGTAAGTAACCGGAAAAAATTTGTTGTGGTATCTGTCACTGTCTGTCAGCCCATCGTCCATCCTTTAAACTACATCTCCTTCGAAATCATTTGATGGAAATTGATGCAACTGGGCATGGATGCTCCTTGGATGGTATTGAGAAGAAATTAAAGGTTTTTATTTCTAGGTAGGATTTGGAAGATTTCCTAGCTTGAATAACATTTTTTCAGTTCTTTGTCATGCCAGACACTCTTGTGAGCAGATACATGGCTATCATTGCCCTTTTGTTTTATTTTTGCTTGTTACAGATATTATAAGAAATGTGTATGGAACAAATTGAAATTGCAGAAGAGCTCATAATGAAATATTTCTTATAGTTTGCATGACTTCTTTAAAAAAGAAAAAGAAAGCATTACTGCAGTGGGCTGAAAGAAAGAAACACTGGCTATCGTAACTTTACACAAAAAAGTATGTCACTTTCAGAAGTTAAAAAGATTGGTCAGGGACAATCTTGGTTGGTCATTAAAGCACAGCAAAAATTTTTTTTCAAGAATAGGTTAGAATCAGTTGGACCTACATGAATATTCTCTATGGTGATTGATAGAAGACCAAACATACGAACTTGATTTGTTTTGTTAAGTTGTAAGTCACATTTTGCTAACCGATGGGGCCTACATGGCTTAGTGGTTAAGATAGCTGACTTTGATTCACTTGCTCGTTACCACTTTAGGTTCAAAACCTGGCCTGGGGTGTAGAAGTTTTTCATTTGAGGAAACCATTCAGCTGGTTTATAGAAGGTCAGTGTTCTGTCCAGTCACTCCCTTGTTCCTGAAATAGTGCATGACTTTTTCCCCACCAAATAAAGTGGGAAAATCATCACATTGTGTGGTTGTTACGTGAAACCCAACAAAAACAGAAAAGAAAAAATGCCAAACACCAATCCAGCTTAGGTGAACCATCCAAGCTTAAATACTGTAGAAAAAATGACATGAAATCACTATCGAAAATAAACTGAAATAACAACCTTGATAATTCTGCAATATTTTTGTCTAGGTCAGTATTATGATGCCACAGATCAAAGTATTGAGGAATGTTGTCGACAAGATGAAAAACCTTAGCAACAACTTGGTAATTTTTATGTACAGGTGTTCACAGATAGTTCTATACACAACTAACACAATTTATCAAAATTCACTTACTTCTATTTCTTATTGAAGATTTTTTTTTTTTTTTTTTTTTTTTTTTTTTTTTTTTTATTGAAGATGTGTAAATAATTGTAAAAAGACGTAGAATGCAATTAAAGCTTTGCAAATGCAGCTGTTTTGAAAACATTGAAAATTTTATCTTCAAAAACCACATGCCTGATTACAAAATAATTTCACTGCAAAGTTTGTTAAATTAACCTCTAACAAATTCCTTTACATCATTCAGGAAAAACTGAAAATCTCTCAGAAAAAGCATGCCCGATATAGAAATAATTTCACAGAAATGTTCCTTCAAGGCTTGGGTGACCCTGTTCCAAATTATTTTGAATTATTCTGTTATGTTAAAAAGACATGGCCTTTAGGGGGAGGGGCCAGTTTTCCCAGTGTGTACCGGTATTGTACTTTTATATTATATGTTACCGGAGTACTTTCATTTAATATCTAAGACCTGACACAGTTCTATAAATAGTGCACACAAAAACTACTCTCGGTTCTATTTAAACATTGATAAACATTGAAGATTTTGTTTGATAACAAAACAACAGAATAAAAGGTGGAGGTATATAATAAAAGGGTCATTATAACAGTAGCTAGATCTCTGATTTTGTATTCAGCTCTCGTAGATTTTGCCAGGTCAGATCACACTTTGTGCTTATGCACCTTGTGTGATTAGACCTGGCAAAATCCACGCGAGCTAAATACAGCATCCCAGATCAAGCTACTATTATAATAACCCTATTGTATACACCATCAGCATGAAGAAGACACACACATATTCTTAGTGTAAAATTATGTTTAATTATATCTTGAGGTAGCCTGTTTTTTGACTGTATTTTATTTTATCTAGCCTTTTACAAGTATCATGCATTTCTGTTGGTCAATAGACATCATGTTCAGACAGATATATTCCATATATATACTGTTAGTAATTTTCCGATATGAATTTTGATTAAAAACAAATTGGCTGACGTATTGTTGGCGTAGTCGATTCAGGTCAGATTATTATACCTCCAGCTATAGGTATCTTCTCCTAGAGTATATTTAGTGTTTTACTGCCGTTTTTATTCCCTTACCATAGTTTACATACCTGAAGATAGCCATTAGAAATTGAAATGAATAAGTAAAAAGAAGTTTGCAAGATATAAAATCATTACACAGCATGTTGGTGACAATATACTGGATATACGCTCTCAAAGAAATTCATATCAGGCAAGAGCTTTGCTCTATCCTGTCACCTACAAGCTTTGTAATTAGTAATATCAAGCATTATCAGGGGGCATGTGTCGTGTAATGTTAACATCATTCTTATTTCTAGTTGTTGTCAGCAAACAGACATGGGGAGTTGAAAGTATCTGTGGAAACTGACATGGCATCAGTGAGTACTCATTTCCAGGATTTGATCAACCCTACATCAAGTAAGATGCTGTTTTCAGACATATTGAATGCCACTTTAGATTGGAGAGCCATAGTAATTTTGAATAAAACATTGCCAGTATTTTGAAATACTTTGGTTTAAATGTTTAGTCCCTTACCTGTGTGTTTAGTTAACCAATCCCCATCGCAAAATGTCAACATACCCAGTTTTACTGAAATTGTGCTTAATTTCTAATCATTTAGTATTACTCCATTTTCTTGAAAAAGCCCGCCCGCTTAGCTCAGTAGGGAGAGCGTCGGTCTATGGATCGCGGAGTCGCGAGTTCAATCCTCGGGCAGGGGGTATGTTCACGGTGACAATTTGATAAAAGACATTGTGTCTGAAATCATTCGTCCTCCACCTCTGATAATTCATGTGGGGAAGTTGGCAGTTACTTGCGGAGAACAGATTTGTACTGGTACAGAATCCAGGAACACTGGTTAGGTTAACTGCTCGCCGTTACATGACTGAAATACTGTTGAAAGACGGCATTAAACCCAAAACAAACAAACAAATTTTCTTGAAAAAAAAAAATGCCCTGTATGGGTTGTGAAAACTGCAGTTATATTCTGCTCTTGTAGAGATTTGAACCAGTTACATCTGGTTTAGGACTCTGACACTTTACACATACACAATATACTTTACATTTGGAAATCTGTACTACTGGGATAAACTTACTGCCAGAAATTGTTTTTCCTGTGTATGTGAAGCCTGTCTGGTTAGTCTAGTGTGAGTACAAATGACTGTACCTTACATGACAAAAAAAAAGAAGATAAAAAATTTCTTTTATCTCAGCCCTCTATGTGTCATTCTTCTCCTCCAGTTCATGTTTGGAGGTTGACAGTCACGTGTGGAGATCATATATATATAATTATTTCATTGATTCGAGGAAATAGGTTAGAATGACTCACTAATTCCAGCACTTTTTAACTCGAATAGTTTCTCAATTCTCTGTGGCCCAGTAGTTAAGGCCTCTCGCCATTGTGGGTTTGAGACACGCTCGGGGCGTTGAGTTCTTCATGTGAATGAGCTATGGAAGGTCAGTGGTTCTACCCAGGTGCCTGCTCATGATGATACACGGAGGAGCACCTGGGGTCTTCCTCTACCATGAAAGTTCATGTTGATGTGACATTTAACCCAACAATCAATTTCTCCTCCCAATTTATTTGAATGTATGTGACGGTTACACCAAAAAATTTATTTCAGGAAGTGACAGTGGACGGACTGCACAGCTATCGCCCAATTTTGACCCAGAGGACTTTGCAGAAGCAAGGATAGATATACGAAAGTTTGCACAGTTTCTTGCAGGGCAGCAAGTCAGCCCAAGTCGAGTCATATGTAGTAAGTTTCAGAAGAAGAAAATTTGACTTAAAGCATTCACATATTTCAGATAAAACTTTTCTCTCTCAAAACTCCATAAAACATAGACACTGAAAATGATCAGTATTAAAAACTTACTGACCAATGATTTCTGCATTATGCCCTTATAAATAACACCAAAAAATGCGCGGAAGGGAGTGAATTATTGCACCCAAATTGTGTACGAATAGCTGTAAATAGGTCGAAGATAATAAAATAAAAAAAACAACACAAGATAAATAGAAAGAGTGCAGGCAATGAGTAGAATTAAAAACTTTGGTTTAATCATTACATTGACTGTGCATAAGATTTCAGTATAAATTTTTAGAGAGCTCACTCATATGTTGCTGCCTGTGTCACATTTTGCTGCAAGTGTTGCTTGACAAGTCATATTTCAGGAACCATTGCATGTATTGCATTCCATATATAGGAGGGTTGTCCCAGAAAATCGTGAACTTTATTATATTTCGAAAATAAACGATGCATCAAATAAATATTTTAACTGATGTTATTTCAGTGTATACTTGACAGGACTATAGAGTTGAAATTAATTATCTGTCAAATTATTTGAGTACTTTCTAGCTATTCTACTCACCCTGGCGTCGGCGTCACACCTTGGTTAAGTTTTTGCATGCAAGTACATACAGCTATCATTTAAAGGCATATAGCTTTCAGACTTATTTTTTCTTTTTCTAGGTCAATTACCAACCTCACTGGGTCAAGTTCCACAACTCTGACATGTATTTTGAGCAAATTATGCCCCCTTTTGGACTTAGAAAATCCTGGTTAAAGTTTTACATGCAAGTTACTCCTGGTTAAAGTTTTACATGCAAGTTACTATCTCAAAAACTAATTCAGATATTGAATTGAAACTTCACATGTGTCTTTGGGTTATAAAACTAGTTGATAGCACCAAGTCCCATAACTCTGTTCTGCATTTTAGCCAAATGATGCCCCCTTTTGAACTTAGAAAATCCTGGTTAAAGTTTTGCATGCAAGTACATACAGCTATTACTTAAAGGCATAATATAGATTTGAAACTTATTTTTTTCAATTTCTAGATCAATTACCAACCTCACTGGGTCAAGTCCCATAACTCTGACATGTATTTTGGGCATATTATGCCCTCCTTTGGACTTAGAAAATTATGGTTAAAGTTTTTCATGCAAGTTACTATCTCCAAAACTTAATGCAGATATTGAATTGAAACTTTACATGTGTCTTCCAGTTATAAAACTAGTCCCATAACTCTGATATGCATTTTGGTCAAATTATGTCCCCTTTTTGAACTTAAAACTCTTTCGATATTTTAACATTTTGGGTAATATTTTCCTGCTTTTGGGACAATATTTCGAATAGTCGAGCTTGGCTGTCTTATGGACAGCTCTTGTTCAAATAATGGACGGCTAGTTGGCACACGCTCAGTTTTCCTCCTACAAAAAGAAGCGGCTTCCTTTTGAATTCATGATATTTACCTGATATAAATCTCACAGGATTAGAATTCATAACGTCGTTAACAGCAATGTGTGGTGCGTAATTATGTTGCGTTTCAAGTCTTTGTCGTCACGCTAAAATAGTGACATAATTTTGAAAGTAACGGTCGCATGCACTTTCAGAAATGGCGACGTCAGATAAGTTCGCAGCACAAATATTTCCCAGAATGAGATAACTTGTCATGTACAACACCAAGACCACTAGCTCAAAGATCAAAGTTACACGCTGAGGTCAAAGGTCAATAGGTTTTCTTCCCTGCCTGGTTCATTACATACAGGTTGTCAAAACATTTACCCAGATATTTACATTATCAGTTACCACTTCAATTCAAATGAAGCAGTATGGGGGAGCATGCACTTTTTCAAAAGTAGTTTTTTGTTTAAAGCTACATCAGTGCAAATTCACCAGTCTACACAACTGGTTATTGTTACTTTATTGAATCTGCTGATTAATCTTTAGAACATGATGAATAGTAGATCTAATTTAAAAAAGGATATTATTAGTTTATTCTTTCATTTTCAGATATAGCAGACAATAAAGTGGTGCATTTTTACCTGATGAATGATGACGTGTCCCTGCAGTATTTCATGCCAGTAATGGTTGCTTGATGACAATATGGTGGCGATCTGCATGATTATTGGAAAGCTTCAGTTATATAATAGCAGTCTTCCTGAGTTAGGAGATTACTGTTTAAATTCAGGTCTGAAATTTACCACTGGCAAGAATGAATACTCAGACTTTGCAAACATTGAGTGACAATACTTGAGGCCTGTAATAGCATGAAGATATCTTTGGCTGTAGGTGGGTCTATCAGTTTGATCTGCAATGAATTTAATCCAAACCGATGTAACTATGGCAATTTCTTATGGAGGAGTTCTTTTTTTATGCCCCCAGCATCTACTGATGCGGGAGGCATATAGTGATTGTCCTGTCCGTCCGTTCGTTCGTCCGTCCATCCGTACGAGGTTAACCAAATGGGACCGTTTCAACTAGCATCAATACCCCTTACTAGAATGACTTGATACTAATGCAGATGTAACCTGTGACCATTCCTCATCTTCAGACATCACCTGACCTCAGTTTGACCTTGACCTTGACCTCATTTTGGACTTAAGTTGCTATATATGGGCCATCTCTTGGTTTACCAAATGGGACCGTTTCGTCTAGCATCAATACCCCTTACAAGAATGAATTGATACTAATACAGATGTAAACTGTGACCATTCCTCATCTTCAAACATCACCTGACCTCAGTTTGACCTTGACCTTGACCTTGACCTCGTTTTGGACTTAGGTGCAAAATCTATCGACAAGGATGCCACTGGGGGCATCAAGCATTTATTGAACGCAGCTCCTTGTTTTGTTGAGGATTACATTGCTCTTGGTATTGAAGAGGAAAATTGTGTAGAACATGAACATCAAAATACATTTTGAACAAACTAATAATGCACAAGGTATAATATTTTGTGGTTTCTGTTTGGTAGACAAATGATAATTCTAAGACAGCCTAATTTATTTGCCTATTAAACAAAGAAGACTGACAATGTGTGCTTTTTGCAACAGATTATCACTGTTAGTACTTCACAGTTGTTACGTCATAAAATCAAGGTAATAGTAGCACACTGGAAAAGAAAACCACACACAACAGGCAAATACTTGGCAGTTGTCATCGAGGATTTTGAAAATCCTTTATGTCATTTTAGAAATGAAATAAAATGCCTCAAAAAAGTGATTTACTCTTGAATAAAATCATTGCTCATCGTTCAGATGCTATATAGATCACTTGGGCTGCACCCGCGAGATATAATTCAGTTGTATCTTAAACTCCAATCAACGACAAATCACTCTTTCATCTGTTGAGGGATTTTGATATTATTGTTCCAATATCAAAATGATGTATAGCTTTCAAGATTCAAACCAGTAGCTTCAAGGTCAATGTCGCACTTTGTGAAAGGTTTATAGGGTCTGGTTCATAACTGCAATCAATGAATGAACTTTCAAATATTACTTGGCCATGTGTTTCCCATAACAGAACAACAGTACCCTGAATGACCCAGCCATGCCAAGGTCTCCAAAATCAAGATCAATCTTCAAGATTAAAAATAACTGCCATTCACCAGTGGATTATACTGTATTTGGCACAAATGTTTTCAATAAAATGACAAAGTGTCTACGCAAGGACCGGACTTGTAACATCAAGGTCAAGGTCAAACTGAGGTAATAGTTAACATGGTCTGTCTTGTCATGCATCAAGGTATTACAGAATATTTCCTAAAAAGATAATGACTGTGTTGCTCACTAAATCCAGGTACATAACTCCAAGGTCAAGGTAATACTTGGAGCAAAATTAAACAATGTAACTGGTGTCTAGTCAATAATGCTGCCATTCATCAAGGCATATAGACCTATTTCCTGTCATGGAATTACAAATGTCAATATTTCGTGCCAGACAGTGTATTTTCACAAAAATGTTGATATAAACCTCAATGTCAAACATGCAAAATATCTGAAGGCAGTGGACATTAGTAACTCTGTTAGGTTCTTGTTGATAGATTATCTGGAATTTCTTTGTTGTTCAGATTTAATGTGATATATGCTTTTTTAGCTCACCTGTCACATACTGACAAGGTGAGCTTTTGTGATCACCCTTCGTCCGTTGTCAGTCCGTCAACAATTTCTTGTCTGCACGATAGAGGTTTCATTTATGATTTTATTTTAACCAAACTTACGCACAACTTTTATCACCATAAGGTCTCGGTTCCTTTCTTGAACTGGCCAGATCCCGTTATGGGTTCCAGAGTTATGGCCCCTGAAAGGGCCAAAATTAGCTATTTTGACCTTGTCTGCACAATAGCAGCTTCATTTATGATATGATTTTAACCAAACTTGCACACAACTTGTATCACCATAAGATCTTGGTTCCTTTCTTGAACTGGCCAGATTCCATTATGGGTTCCAGAGTTATGGCCCCTGAAAGGGCCAGAATTAGCTATTTTGACCTTGTCTGCACAATGGCAGCTTCATTTTTAGCTCACCTGTCACTTAGTGACAAGGTGAGCTTTTGTGATCACCCTTCGTCCGTCGTCAGTCCGTCCGTGCTTCAACAATTTCTTGTCTGCACGATACTGGTTTCATTTATGATTTTATTTTAACCAAACTTACACACAATGTGTATCACCATAAGATCACGGTTCCTTTCTTGAACTGGCCAGATCCCATTATGGGTTATAGAGTTATGGCCCCTGCAAGGGCCAAAATTAGCTGTTTTGACCTTGTCTGCACAATAGCAGCTTTATTTATGATTTGATTTTTACCAAACTGGCACACAAGTTGTATCACCATAAGATCTTGGTTTCTTTGTTGAACTGGCCAGATTCCATAATGAGTTCCAGAGTTATGGCCCCTGAAAGGGCCAAAATTAGCTATTTTGACCTTGTCTGCACAATAGCAGCTTCATTTATGATTTTATTTTAACCAAACTTGCACACAACTTGTATCACCATAAGATCTTGGTTCCTTTCTTGAACTGGCGAGATTCTATTATGGGTTCCAGAGTTATGGCCCCTGAAAGGACCAGAATTAGCTATTTTGACCTTGTCTGCACAATAGCAGCTTCATTTACGATTTGAATTTAATCAAACTTGCACAAAACTTGTGTCACCATAAGATCTCGATTGCTTTCTTGAACCGGCCAGATCCCATAATGGGTTCCAGAGTTATGGCCCCTGAAAGGGCCAAAATTAGCTATTTTGACTTTGTCTGCCCAATAGCAGCTTTATTTATGATTTGATTTTAACCAAACTTGCACACAACTTGTATCACCACAAGATCTTGCCTCCTTTCTTGAACTGGCCAGATTCCTTCATGGGTTCCAGAGTTATGGCCCCTTAAAGGTCCAAAATTGGCTATTTTGGCTTTTGCAGCCATATAGAGACTTCATTTATGGTTTTATTTGATACAAACTTCCAAAATGTCTTCAACAACAATAAATCTTGGATTCCATGACAAATCAGATCCAATCGTAGGTTCCAGAGTTATTTTATATCTGATTACCTCCCCTGATTGTAATCAAAATGAATTTATTTCAGTAAGTCCTTATAGGACTTATTTGAAATTTCATTATTGTTATAAGTTTGACTGAGACAATCAGGGTAGATAACTAAGGACTGATTTTATGTCAAATTACCTCCCTTTATTTCATATTAAAATGGGTATATCTCTGTAACTAATGAAGATACTGATCTGACATTTCATTTATGTCAACAGATTTATTTGGCAGATCCTTCTTTTGTTCACTTACAATATTTTTTTTAAGTACTTCCCTTTTACGATACTATAAATAGCTATATTTAGTAACTTTTTTATTATTGGCCGTAGAGAAAAACCGAGACCACTTTTCTGTGGTACAACATGGATGGTACTTCGAATTTTTAGGTGTATTTTGACATATCTATACCTTGTAAGATTTTTTTTTCTTTTCGGTTTAATTTCTTCCCTTTGTTGTTCCTGTCCTTTGGATTTAGATATTTTTTTCTGAGGACCTTCTTGTCTTCAAGGGCAATGATAACAGGTGAGCGATATAGGGCCATCATGGCCCTCTTGTTAATTTTATTTTAACCAAACTTGCACACAACTTGTATCACTATAAGATCTCGTTTCCTTTCTTGAACTGGCGAGATTCCATTTTGGGTTCCAGAGTTATGGCCCCTGAAAGGGCCAGAATTAGCTATTTTGACCTTGTCTGCACAATAGCAGCTTCATTTATGATTTAAATTAAATCAAACTTGCAAAAAACTTGAACTGGCCAGATCCCATAATGGTTTCCAGAGTTATGGCCCCTGAAAGGGCCAAAATTAGCTATTTTGACCTTGTCTGCACAATTATAGCAGCTTCATTTATGATTTAAATTTAATCAAACTTGCACACAACTTGTATCACCACAAGAATTTGGTTCCTTTCTTGAACTGGCCAGATTCCATCATGGGTTCCAGAGTTATGGCCCCTTAAAGGTCCAAAATTTGCTATTTTGGCTTTTGCAGCCATATGGAGACTTCATTTATGGTTTGATTTGATACAAACTTCCAAAATATCTTCAACAACAATAAATCTTGGATTCCATGATAAATCTTTCAGATCCAAAAAATATTTTATATCCAATTACCTCCCCTGATTGTAATCAAAATGGATTTATATCAGTAAGTACTTATAGGACTTATTTGAAATTTCATTATTGTCATTAGTTGGACTGAGACAATCAGGGTAGATAACTATGGACTGATTTTATGTCAAATTACCTCCCTTTATTTCAAATTATAAAATGGGTATTTCTCCGTAACTAATGAAGATACTGATCTGAAATTTCAACAGATGGACTTGGACAATCAGTGAAGATACATATTGACTGAATTTATGACAAATTACCTCCCTTTATTTTTTATCTAAATGAATACACCTTAGCAGCTTCTAATGAGATTGGTTTGAAACGATCGTATCATTTTGAGCAATGGTACTCAGGTGAGCGATATAGGGCCATCATGGCCCTCTTGTTGTGTATATTATTTTAAGTTATTAAGATTGTGTATAATGATATTATTCACTGTATTATTAATTACAAATTCAGAAATAAACAGGCTTGAGTTACATTTTTGTTTTCATGAAAGTAAAGTGACCATGCAGCTCATTGTTAGGTGAATTTGCCAGGCCCACTCTTGTATTATGCCTCTCTTCGAGGAAGGGGAATATATTGCTTTGCGCCTGTTGGTCGGGCCGTAGAGCTAACGGTTTCTCCCCAATAACTTGAGAACCACTTTACTCAAAACTTTATAACCTAGGAGCAGGATTGGGCTTATGAAGTTGATGAACACTACAGTTTTTAGGATCAGAAGGTCAAAGTTTAAGATCACAGGGCCTGAAACTTGAAAACGGTTTCGATTCCCGAACGTGGCGTATGTCATCCCTATCGATTTGATAAAAAGACATTGGGTCTGAAATACCTCTGATTCATGTAGGGGAAGTTGGCATTTACTTGCGGTGAACAGGTTAGTACTGGTACAGAATCCAGCGACACTGGCTAGGTTAACTTCTCGCCGTTACTTCACTGAAATACTGTTGAAAAACGGCGCTAAATCCAGAACAAACATACGACTGGTGTTATAAAATTTGCAACAACCGTCATACCTACAATCGAAGGATAAGTAGAATTCTGTTGAACTAATAAATTGAATGTTCTAAAGGCTTGAAAATTACGGAGCACAGAACAGGGAGACTACATGATTCCGGTCACTATACAACTCTGCTATTGTGATAGTTAATACAAACATAAGATCCTTGGTTAGCATAAAAATGGTAACACGCAAAGTAATGGCGGATTCGGTTTTGGTGGCGTCTGTTTAAGAAAACTGGGCCTAAGCGGAATTCTATTTTACAGATAAATTCAATGTACACTATAATTCAAAAGGACAGAAAATTTAACATCATAGCTCCGGTCGATGGTCAGTCTCCGAATAAGGCTAAGTCAACCTTGAAACAGCCTATGAAATGCCACAGCTAATGTTACATAACCAGATAAGGTATGAATGGTCTACTGTTAAGCTCCTTTTTGTACTCCCGACTTTTGTTTGCTCTCTTCGATTCTACTTACATGATACACATCTGAACAATCTGTATTTAAATAACAAAAATACCTGTTCCTTGATATTAAAAATCATGTATATTTTTTTGAAAGATAATAGAAAATTGATAGATTCTCATCCCCGTCTGTCCCTATCTAAAACCCTGCCCCGATCTTGTAAACTGTTAATGCGAAGAAATCGAATTCTGAATAAGTAATGAATGTTCAATTAAAAATGTCCAAATTAAGGTAAAACTGCGCCACACCATCAAGAAATGAACTTTTAGTACAAAAAGTCATGTTTTGATACAAAAAATCTTGATATTTAGAAATCGAAGTCTTGATATCAAGATACGACGTTTTTATTTTTATGAAAAATGTAACCAGACTCTTCATGGTCAAAGAGAGACAATTCATACATATTTTTCATAAAGCTAAACAAGAGTTAAAAAGGGACGAGACACCATAAAATGACTTACTGCATCTTTTAAGGTAGATGCAACTTGTTTAAACTACGACAGAATGGAGTTCCAGCATCTGTCACATGTAGAAGACAAGTTGTTTAATATTCAAGTTAATCTAGTCGTTTTTTTTCCTCTGTGAAAGCGAAAATGACTACACGTGATTTCAAATTTAACATGCGAATCGTAAAAACTTCCTGTTCCAAATTACTAAATAAAAGACGATATCTTTTCGTGTAACTATGATAAAGTTAGTTGATTTCGTTTTGATATTTAATACTGAACTGGCATACTGGTCTCAACTAGTACAACAGTCCTTGGCCAAATAACAAAACCAATATGAAATAACCTAATTAATAACAGTATACTGTCTGTCGTTTTTTAATTTAGGTCATGCGCTCTTTTTTCTTATATTCTTAATGCAAAAAAACACCATCAATTGATGAATCACGTCGCACATTTAGTATTCACAACAATCCTCTTTAATAATCAATTAAACATCAATTAAACACTTTGAAAAATGAATAGTAATTCATGAAGGCATATTACAGAGGTCATTAATCATCATCAATATTAATTGACGGACCAGGTAAAAGACAAGATAATATGTCCTCTGAGGTATTTTAAATACTATTTTTAGTTCGTACTTGTCTGGTAAGTAGAAGCAACTCTGTATTAATGTAATGTTATCTTAATTGATTGTTCGCAATATTCGATTTTTCACATGTTATATGCTTCAAGAAGGGTGAGCAGATAGTGTTCGTTTTGTTCGTTCGTCCGTCTGTCTGTCCGTCCATCCGTTACATTTCCCTTCTTCGGAGCATAACACCTTAAGTATTCACGAAATTTAACTTGAAATGTAGGTACCAATGAGAGGGCGTACAGAGCTCAAGACCCATAACTCTTGATCATAGGCGTAGGAGCAGGGGGGGGGGGGGGGGGCAAACTATAGTTTGGCCCCCCAATATTTTGGAAAAGAGATATAACTTGTAGTCTAATATAACATTTACTTAGCATCATATAATTCTTTTCAACCCGGTTTCTGATTTGCATTCGGCTTTCCCTTGTATTCTGACTTGTCTTTTTCCGTAGTGTGAGTACTGAACATCTGCAAAATCTATGAAGGCCTAACTATTAAGCCTGTTTACCCAAGTAAACGTTATGTAATTTTTTGGTTTCATTGTCCATTCAAGGGGAATGATATTTCCACAACTTTATATCACAATTAGACAAATGCACTAATTGATTGTATGTCCAGGGCTTCAACAGAAGAATGTAAAAAAATGGCACACTTAATTAGAATAATAGATAATATGACTGATTAAGACAGTTCAGTGCCTAGGCGTATGTGTATCATCAGAATAACTCAATGATTGCTTAAACATAGAGGCTTGAGGGAGCCTTTGAGGCCTTGTCATGAATATTGCACCGGGGATACCTTGCCGCCCACCCCCTAACCCCCACCCGCCTGTCAAAAAGGTTTGGCCCCCCACCCCCCAAACTCGCTCCTACGCCCATGTTGATATTTTTAAAATCATTTCCCTTTTGTACTTGGTTTGTCCTTGTCCTAGCATAACTCAAAAATGCCACAGATATGTCAGTGAAATCTTATGGATAGAAATATATTAATGAGGGAGGTCACTGATAAGAACCATTACTCTATTTGAATGATTTGCAAATTATCTCCCTTTAGTATATCCTTGTCCGGTGTAAAACAGACATGTCAATGAAACTTAAATATTGAAGTACTAGAGATTTCAATGAAACTTGGTATAATTGTATTTTAAAGAGAGAAATTATAGACTCAAGATTCATAGCTCTGTTTAGGTTGATTTTCATTATTATCTCCCTTTTGTTCTTTATTATTTCTTTTCAACGGCACAACTACAAATAATGGTATTTCTGTGAATTCTGGAATATTATAGGGTTATTAGAACTGCACCTTGACCTGCAATGTTGTATTTAGCTCAACTGGATTTTGTCAGACCTAGACACCACGAGACGCTTGCTCCGAGTGTGATACGGTCTTTTAAGATTCACGAAAGCCGAATGCATCATTGCAGATCAAAGTAATTTTAAATGACCCTTTTATTATATACATCTTCTATCTATTCCTAAACGAGCAAAAATTGACAATAATTACAGACAAATAAAACCTAAATCTGAATTTTGACAGATGAAACGTCGAGACATCATCGTTACATCTTTTTGACGTCATATCTGACGTCACGGCCAATTGCACCATTGAATATTTTCCGTATCTGATGGGAATTTAATGCAGTGCTTTGTATTCGCTTGCTAAATATACTTATTTCAGACATAAACTTAAAGGTATACGTAATAAAGATATATGTAACTGAGATTAAAAACATTCTGCAAAGAATGGTTACTAAATCACGATAGTTTTCAAACTACCTCAATTTCGGTCATTTTTAAGTTTTATGTAGATAATGAAATTGCAGCTAATGTTTAAAGTAAATATATGGCAGTTAGAGGAAAGACAGGGTGCAGTAAAAACATTTTATATAACTTCTAACAGAATTATTACATTTTAAAAGAATTTTTATCACACAGTGTATGATCACTTGACAAACCTTTGTCGGGGAGCATCCATCAGTTCCGCCGACAATCTTATTCAGAAGATGAATTTATATGTCTTCTGCGAAAACTTTATTGTTTCAGACCTTTTTGTAAAAAGTTTTCATCGACATATTTAGATGCTTTTATTACATCCATTCCAAAATGCGTTAAATCCTTTAGGCCTAAAGAAATTTTCTTGAACGATTGCTCTTTGGACAAAAAACTGACGAAATCTCTAAAGAATACCCTTAGGAAAGAAAAGATCTAACAGGAATACCTCTTTCAAACAAATTTATTTCTGAACAGTAATTGCAGTAACATTGAACTTAACTTTTACTTTATTAAAAATTTTTGCCATGTTAAACTTTCAACGCTGTTTACATAGAAGAACTGCGCACGTCAGACAAAAATATTGCTTAAAATTTATGCAAATCCAAGTTTTCAAAGTCTAGAAAAGTGTTTAATTGCCACATAATGTAGATCTTCTTTGCTCTGTTACTCAAGTTTCTGCAAGTTACATAACGAATGCATAATCACAGATGTTTTTAAATCATAAAAAGTGTTATTATCTTTTGTCGTCAGCGAGTGCCAGATAGCTTTCTTTGAGGCACTCATTGCATGTTGGACTCATAAGTTTGCACATGTTACACATTTCATCGTCGTCATAAGCGGTTTGCATATCAGATCGCTTGCCGAAGAATAGACTGTTCATGTTGGGACTCATTCCACGCCTGCCAAAGAGTAGCGGTTTCTGTTGCACGAGCCGGCTGTAGCCACGTTCTGCACGAGATAGTAACAGCACGGTTAGAACTATGGTAGCGAAGAAAGAAATTTTCTTGGACATCTGAAAAGAGTAGAGAATATCTATAAGTATTACCCCATATTTCACAATCACACTATCAACTAAATAAGACTTGTTTGTCTTTTGCATTTAACGTCTGTCGCGATGAAGCCTGCTAACAATATCTGAACCCCATACCTCTGTAACCACACCTCATGTTAATAGAATTAGTAGTATTTGTGACAGAATTTTAGAAGTAAATTACGCGTATGCACTATAAGACCTCTTTACTGATTCTTTCATTAATATTTGATAAAAGCCGAGTTCAAGATATTTACCTTATACGAAAATTTCATATTAAAGGATAGAAAAACGTTCGCTTAAGGTTTTTTTCCCTTCAATCAGTTTTTATAGCATGCCTCTTTTTTCTGATGTATCGAATTGATAAAAGCTCTTCAGAGCGCTTCATGAGAAAAAATAAATAAACGTTTTTTTCACTTGACACGGTGCCTCATTGACTGCCACTCGCGGTTTTTGGTACTGTTTTAATTAACTTATTTGAATGGCTGTCCCAAGAGATGTTCATTTTTGGTACTCTGTGAATGGCATTTCCCAAAACAACCGTCGGCTTAAGCAGTACTCTGCAGATAAATGTAAAAATGTGGTGACATGTGCGATTTTTTTTCTCAGAATGCAAATATATACAAGTACGTGTACCAAAAAAAGTTTGAACGACATGGAGCAGCCCTTAATTATCTCCATTTTTAAGATTAACATTTGCTGTCAAAGGAGTTTTTGTAGCAAAGAGCAATGACTGGATAATATGTGGGTTTTCTAGAATAGCAATACAAAATAAATGTATTTAGAAGAAAAAATCAAGTTTGTTTTTAACTAAAAGGATAACTTATAGATACGAATTCTTTCTCCTGAAACAAATGTATTTCATTCAGTAAAACAAAGTTCCTCCATCTACAAACAGGACTTAAACACTGTCTGGAATGGCGCATCGGCAAATTCCAGAATGTGTTTAACTGTATCATCAGGATAATATGAGGACTTCAAAGACTACAACGGTTGTTCTTGTATTTTATTTCTTTGTTCTAAAATTTCGTATGATTTCGTCGTGAAGTTTCGACCGAGAGGACCAAGTGTTTTCTCGTTAATCTATAAAAAGGCAACCCTAAAATTATTGGAGACCTAGTTCGCTGCTAAATATAAACAATAAGCTAGCAGCAAGAATTGCAAAATGTACTTCCAAAAATAAGGTTGGATCAACAAGGATTCATAAAAATCAGATATATTGGTTACAATATACGTAAAATCCAAGATATAATTGATTACACTAATTTACTTGATATAAATGGCACTGTACTATTCTTAGATTTCAAAAAAGGCTTTTGATACAATTGAATGGGAATTTTTTGTTAAATGTTTTAATTAAATTTGGGTTCAAAGTGTCTTTTCATAAGTAGGTCAATTTCTTATATACCAACATATCTTCGTGTTTAATAAATAATGGCTGGAAATCAGACTTATTCAAAGTACACCGTGGCATAAGACAATGCATAAATTAGACATGGTGGTCTATATATGATAGAACTAAACTCATTTTCAAAAACTATGAAAGTAAAATGGGTAAATAATCTTAAAGATATTGAAGAAGCAAATTGGAAAGTTATCCCATCATTTTTCTTAAACCAATATGGAAGAAATCTGTTGATCTTCAACATGAATTTAGATTCTTTCAAAACCCTTCCAGCCACTAAATATTCGTTTTATAAAAATCTGATAGATATATGGATTGAATTCCAAAGGGAAAAATATAGAAATACAAAATTAGAGTATTTCCGTAAAATAAGGAAGCAGGTAATTTGGGGAAATCGATACATTAAAGATATGGGAAAATCTTTAATATCTAAAGGCTGGATAGATTCTGAAATTCTCTTTTATCGATGATCTATTGTCCGAATCAGGGGAAATCAATTTCAACCGATTATTTCAAAATCTAATTTGTAAACATAATTGGATAGTTGAATTTAACATCATAAAAAAAGCAATACCCAAAACATGGAAAGCAATATTAAATTCTTACGAGTCACGCAACACACGAGTAAAAAAGGATCAACTTTGATTGTTGTAGGAAATCAGTTGTTGAAAGATATTAGAAATAAAGTTATATATATAATATTTTTCTAAAAAGAATTTTCGACCGTCCGTATCTACATAGTTATTGGGACATATGGTTAATGTTATTGGGACATATGGTTAAATGGGATTCTTTTTATTATGTCCTGAACAAAATTATCTTTGACACTAAAATCAAACAATTTAAGTATAAATTTATCAATCGCATTATCGCTACAAACTTAAACCTTTTTACTTGGAAAGTTAGTGATAATCCTTTATGTTACCACTGTAATAATGTACAAGACTTAACTGCAGCTATCCGACTGATTTTTGGCTAAAGATATCTGATGTCTTTAGAAAATGCAATATTTGAAATCTTTTAAAAATCTAGAACATTTAGTTATCGGATACAAAACTGAACTAAAAGAATATCAAAGTATTAACATAATACTTAGTATAATAGCTCACTGTGTATATAAAACTTATTATGGAGTGATCGAAGAAGAAAATTTATCAGTATGACTAGAACATTATACTTTGATTTACTTGTTGCAAGTAAGTACCTTGGGAATATTAAAGATATCAACATTAAACAACCTGTTTTTAACAAACTTATTAGAATTTTGAACAATTCATGTTGATAACAATAGACATGTAATACATGTATGAAAGAATGACAAACATTATATATGCACTTTGTATTTCTGAAAACATTTTTCTTTGTTATACCTGTCTTAACAATTGTTATGCACTTAGTTTATAAACAACTGCATCGCGTTAAACAACAAAAACAACAGAAAATATTGACAGAGATTAAAGAGTGTCAGGTCAGTACTTACGTACAATACACCTATCACTATACGACTCTTACAACCTTATGGTCCTGATGACAAATAATTTGCAGGCTGATCCTATTAATTAGACGTGATAAAACGACATGTTTCTTTAAAGCATGATGTGATATTTCAATACAGTCCGTTCTTCTGTCTGTCACACTTTTTTTTATCCAGATGATAACCAAATTGATTGCGACTTGATATAATGAAAGATGGCAATGAGAAGAAATGCAGTGGACATAAACCATAACTCTACCTTGAAATTGTTTCGAATTAACTGCTTTTTTTCACTTAGCTTTTATAAAAAGTTGTCTGAACGGCAACTGCGTAACTACCGGAGGCAATTTCAATAATAGGTTACAATGAGAGAAATCTTGCTTCCTTCCTTCTTTTTCTCACTTTTCTAATTTTTATCAGAACAAATGAAGGGAACCGAAAGAAATTGTCGCAGTAATAAGTTGCAATATGAAGAGCACAAGACCCACAACTCTATCTTGAATAATATTTGAAGTTGTGTCTCCGCTACAAAAAAGGACTTTAAAGAAAATTGTCGTCATGATAGGTGGCAATATAAGAGGTAATACAGAACGCGAGAACAATGACCCCATCTCGTTTAGCATTTTTTTTAAAAATCCCTTTTTATACTGAATGTTTTACATTTTTTCCATTACTTGATCTTGCAACTACCCACGAGAATTCATAGAACACTGTCACCGTGAATGAAAGATAGCAATAGGAAACACAAAAGGCATAGTTCCAATTTGAATAAGTCTTTGACCTTTAGTCTGCTTTGCCATTGCGACCAGCAAGATGATCATGGTCTGCACTGTTCGCTATTCAGTCAGTATATTTTCAGTGATCGGCACGCCCTTTTAAATAATAAATTAAATATATATGGAAAATGTAAAAAAACTCGACTTTCACTTGCATTAATTGCTAATTTATCCCCATCCCACTTTAAGAAAAAATCGGCAGCGATATGGTTGTCCCTAAGACTGCTCTAGTGTTTTAATAATCTATTTTGTCTATATCAAATTTAATCAACACATCGCTTAAGTCTAAAGATCATCTTATGAATAATTTTAATAAATACAGATGATGATTTAGACGAAAATGTTTAAGATAGCCACGTATTCATGTTTAATAACACCAGCATATACATGTTTTTGTGTTCAGAAGTGAATTATTATTCAAAGCGACTTGCTTAGTACATTTACGATTACAGGTTTTGCAAAAATATTTGCCTTTCTTTAAATTTTTCTAGAAGCGGCAAAAAGAATATAAACAAATGCCAGATTAAAAACTTAACTTTAGAAGCACACTTAAGTTACATGTATCTTGCAACTATGATATAAATGCAAAAATATTTACTTTTATTACGGCCATTTACAAAAACTGAATGCATGTCGCCTTTTCACACGATCTATCTGTGTCCTTTCCGGTACACGTATTTCTTGAAGAATATACCCGTATTTATCAAAATTTGCACAAGCTGCTATTCAAATACAAACTGGGAATGAAATCAGATGCAAATTTTAAATAATTTTCGTTGAAAAGTAAACATAGTTTTATTATTGTAGTCACAGGATGTGTAGTAAGATAGTTTTGTATCAAAACTACAATAAATAAAAAAAAAATGAAATGATTTTTTGCTTATTCTGGAGGCTGAATGACAGTTGCAGTATACGAGACAGGTATTTACGTAGTTTTATTATCGTGTAATAAGATATGTTTGTATTAAAACTTTAATAAATGAAAAAAAAAATGAAATGACTTTTTCTCCCTAACTTTGGAACTTGAATGATAGTTACAGTACACGAGACAGATATTTAATCAAACTTTGAAACCTACATCTTTGTAAAACACAGTCATGTTTTTCTGTTAGGATACGAAACAATCGCTAAAACTTGCTTTATACTGAGACAGAGCTCGAACTGAAAATATTCAAACAACATCTGCTAAACCCTAGTCCGGATTTTGAAATAATTTCACAGAAATGTTCCTTTGGCATCTAATAGCCGTATTCAAATTTCAAAATTTGTCGGTAGAAGGTGTGGTCACTTTTCCCTACATGTATTTACATGTATTGGGAACTGTTATCATATTCCTGTCAGAAACTTCCATCCTGAGATAATGTCACCTCTCCTAGGTGAAGACTTATCAAGATTGTTCGATTGTTCAAACTATTCGTTGCCTTCAGAAGGCGTGATAATTTTTCGTACATGCTTATAGTTGAAATGTCAAAAATGTTATTGTCTAAAACCGCGAACCCGAGTTAAAGCTAATGTCGCAGAAATTATCCTTTGGACGACTCTATACCAGAACTATTCCATTTAATGTCATTCTTCCAAAAGAAGCCGTTAGAAAGTATGCTTAATGCCGATGCTAGGAGGCGTGGGGGATGTTGCACTTTTCATTACTTCTCAATCGAACCGAGTCTGCTATTATGTTGCTTGGTCGAATTCTATGCCTCCGCGGGATATTTTTACAGTTTGTATTTACTATCACAATAGCATCTTTAAGCGCCGTGTGGCGGCTGTAAAAAGTCGCCCAGTACTTGGACTCAGTGTTGTTATATTCACTAGTCCTTTTGGATCATGTACTACATGTGTCATTTTTATTACAATAGAATCCCGCTTAAGCCGGTGCCAGGGAGGGGGGGGGGGGGCGAAGGGTGTAGCACTTTTCATTTCATCTCATTAACAGACTCAGTCAAACCGAGTTTTCTAGTCTTTTATCTGTTTGCGTTCTATGCTTCCAAAGGATCTTTCTACATATTTTATTACTGTTCCCTTTAATAATTTTCAAAAATCTCGTAAACATTCGCACAAGTCAAAGTCACTTTCTACTAAGATTGTTCAAACGCTTTAACTTAATTCGCCAAAAAACTTGGTCACAAGAGGATTTGGTCACAAGTCATTTTATATCTATAGTGAAAACGTGAAAAACAAAAGCCTTGTTAGGCAGTGCTAGCCTAGCTTCAGTATAACCTGTTAGAAATGTCTCTTGTAAGATCTTTTTCCAAAGTCAGGATATCTTGCTTCAAATAAAAAAAAACAAGAACAAAAAACAACATGGTCACGGGGGTCAGGACCAGTTTCCCCATATGGCTATGTTAAAATATAAAACGATTTAAAATTCCGTTTAAACTCGTGCTAGAAGGTGCGTAAGGGCTGTTGCAATTTCATTACCTCTCATTAACAGTTTCCATCAAGCCAATTCTGCGTTTGTTATTTTTGGTTTCGTTCTATGTTTCCAAAGAATGTTTTTATAGATGTTATGACTCGTAAAGTTGTATGAATTTCTCAATTATTAATAAACACGCGACATCAATGATCAATGAAAAATGTTTGGTCATGAAACCTTTTTTAAATACTTTATATAAAACGGTTTGTAAGATAAATGCAATAGGCATATTAGAAAGAAAAAAACGCAACATTTTAGACTTATTTTAAATCGATTCGTTGAAATTTATGAAGCGCTACCGTTATAGAAAACAGACACCGAGGAAACTCGAAGCTGCATTGCATGGCAAAAAAGTAATTTATCTGTACTCAACAGCTCGTTCTGAAAGTGTTTACTAAAAAAATAATGATTCTGATATTGTACAGACATTTCTGTTAGGAAAATAATTATGGTGAAAAACTGAAGGCACACTCATTTTATTGCATTCATCAAATATTTCTATATACCGCTATTCTAATGATGAATTAAACCCATAATGGCCCATACGAATTTTTAGAAACCACTTCAAATTTAAGTTCTTACAAAGTACTGTCTAAAAGAAACTGTTTTAGTGTCCAAGTGCTGCTCAAATGATGACTGCTATGATCCAACTTCGTCCCGTGCAACTATATTTTGGTTCGTTATTGTTAGGACATGTATAAAGCGGACTGTTTTTCTTAATTTACAAAATATTCTTTTAGGCGCACTATTTGATCGAGAAAATTTATCTTTGTACAATTCCCAATTGTGTCATAAAAAGTGTTATACTGTATTAAAACTTTAAAGGAACATGCCTCCAGATCAACATCAACATTTATTTTAAAAATAGTTAACAACTGATATTATATGCAGAAAATGATAAGCTTGTATTCTTTAAGTAGATGATATACATGTACGATACAATATATAGCTAAATTCCTTCTATTTTGATAAGATTTCAATAGCACGACTAGATTTCTACATGCTTCATTGGCTGAAAGGGTGTTATTGTAGATAAAAAGATCATTAAATACACGAATTCACTTGAAAACGAAAATATCTTTCTATTTATTGCAATAAATAACTAGAAAAACCCTTTTCTAATTTTCGAAAAAAAATGACATGGGGCTCTAAATTTAATATACTAATCGAGACTTCTGACGCCCAGCCGCCTCCCCTCTCGATATTACTAGTGATATATTCCTCAGTTCCAATAGTACATATATCAAATTTCTTACACGTTTACATAAATATATTGTTAACAACATGATAAAATTTCAACAAAATCAAGGGGCGCAAAGACATCATTTCAGTCGTTTTACGGCCACTACCACAAAAATATACATAAAAGTAAGGTTATATGAATCGAGCAAACACGGTTTATAGGGATACAGAAGTGTGAAATATCAAACAGAATTAATTTTTTTCCCAGTTGCAACATGATAAAGAAGTTATTTTATTTTTGTCAAAGTTTTCTTGCTGCATAAAAAAAATTCGCTCGTTTGTAAATTGAAGACATGTGTATTTCTGTAACTTTATAAAATTAGGCCGAGGCCGCAGAAAATATAAAATGATATCGTAGCAGCACCCGATTATGTTGATATTTTCATATGTATATTTCGACATATTTATCTAAATACTTAAGTTTTTTTACAAAAATGTTTAATAAGTAACATGAAAGTTAAATTTTGTTTTATTATTTCTGAATTAATGCTCCGTCGTCTCTGAAAAAATTGTAACTAATGTTTCCTACGCAAGACGTATCTTGAATTTACTTTTATTTGATAATGAATGACAACGTACTTTTAATATATATGTATTTCAAAATTTATTTTTTGTATACTGATGACATGAAAATAAACTATAAAAATCTATTTAAATTTATGTTAAAATTTTGCTAAAAGATACATACTGATAATAGTAAACTTACATACATGTATAAATTAGAATTATAGAGTAAGCTACGATAAGGTTTTATCAGACTATCAAAAAAGTAGACTGTATATCTATTTCAACAATAAAACGATACCAAATCAAACTATCTTTAAAGTTAAAAAATTGTCCAAAATGGTGAATGTAAATGGTCATGGAAAATATTTTTAGAGAAATGCTTATATTTAAGATAACAAATAATTCTAATAATAATCCAAATTCAACATAATTTCTTACCTTGTGCTCCAAACTGAAAATGTTGTTTAATCTAGGAGCTAAAGAACCTCTATAAAGCCTTGCAACTTTTTATACCAAACTGAAATGACATTCTGCAACCAGACATAAACCATACGAGAATATGAGAGGCGATGGTTCAAAGGTCAAAGAGAGATGCACGTCACAGATCTGACGGATCTATTCTGGATCTAATAATTTTTCAACAAAAAAAGAACTGCTGAAAAATTCCTTGAGGTTATTTAGATACTTGATTTAATGCTATCTATCTCACTACATTGCGTGGTTAGTGATTTTTTGTTATGTTTAAAACGTAATGAGAAGTATTTCTTGCCGGTAATTATGGTAAATCGGAGCTCTTTTCAGAGTCCCGTCAAGCGTTATTTATCGGCAAACATCATCAATAGGGATTGATTGGATAAAGAATTATGGAAACTAATCTGGAACGTCATTTGTTTGGTTTATGGGCTTCCTGTCATGGAATTCTTTTGGGATTGTAGGGTATTTAAAAGACGATAGCGTATAGATTGGCATATTGTCAGCGCTTACTAGCCTACCGGAAGGAAGCCTCATTTGCGTTACGGTGCCTACCTTCTTGTTATGGCGTGTTGGGAGAATATTTCCGAAGTCATTTTTCCGCATGGCGGCACATGAAATTATTGAAAGATGGTTATTTACCATGCAATTACGTGATTTTAAGCATTTTACCCATTCAAATGGATAGGAGTAGGTTCACAATTGTTCCATACAGTAAAATACTTAAATATGCAATATTTGTTTTAGAATGAGTGTTGAAATTGTATCTATGTGGTTAATTCGATCATCTTTCACTACCCACATTTTAAACTGTTTACGGGGCCTGGGGACATACAGTTTTCGACTTGTTCGTCCGTCATTTTCGCCACAATTTTGAAGGGATTTGGCCCAAACTTCCAGAAATGTTTAACTACTAACTGAACATGTGCATATTGTCAGGACGCCTTGTCCAAATAACTCTTTTTGCAGTTTTTAAGGGATTAAAACAAGCAGAAATATATCACTATAAAGTGAACTTGTGCACATTTTAAAGAAGTACATGCGCTAAGAATTGTTTAGGAGTTACTGCCCTTTGAAACTTTACAAAATACAAAATGCTAAAGAAAGACTTGTCCAGCTGGTTGTAAAGAATTTGGTTCAACAAGCATATTGCCAGGAGATATTGTCCATTGAGAGCCAGACGGGCTCATCAGCATATGGACGAGCCCGTCTGGCTCTCAATGGACGATATGCTAGTACCGTTTTCAAAAATTATTGCCTAGAGCTTTTCCAATTAGCCTTTAAAACAGTCTTCGAGCGGTATATTAGCCAGGGTCTTAGTACGAAGGTATTGAAACATATTCATATATAACTTGCATTATTTTGTTCATATGATATATCTGAAGGTGGAAATGGAATAAAATTTAATATATAATGATGATGTTTAAATTCATTTCAAATCGTAACTGATCTACACTTGTATATCCCTTTCATCGTTTTTGAGGGGTTATTCATTCATGTCCTATATGTAAATATTAGCGAATACCTCAGTTTACAGATAGCATTTGTTGAAATTCCACATTCCACTTTCAATTTTACCACCATATTAATCACCTACTTTAGTGTTCTTTCAAACTTCCTTTGTTCAAGAAATTGTCAAAATTATTTTTATGTATATGCTTAGATCAAGAGCTGATATTATGACAGCGTTTAAGGAAGCGAATGATACCGTGCAAAAATGGGAATGGGATAACATGTCTTTATAAATTCGACAAAAGAAATCGAAGACTAGTAGGAACAGTTGTAAAATGTTGAAAATATCATACAAAATTGTTAACATTTTTATTTAATTACGAGAATACAAAGTCTTTTTTTTTGTCTCTTGATTTATCAAGAAGCAATAAGACTATTTACCGTTACCCTGGCTATTTACAATTTTTATGGTTTGTGATTTGTGGTTTCAAATGTCAAAAAAGATTTTTTTAAATGTTTTAATTGATTTATTTGTTTCTCATCAACAATTTTACAGTATAATCAAAGGTTTAATCGATTTTACTTATTTAATTTAAACATACGTATTAACATAACCGGTCACCGTGGCCCAGTGGTTAAGGCGTCCGCCTCGGGATCGGGAGGTCGAAGGTTCGAGCCCCATGGGCAGCGTTCGTCCGGGGGATGTTTGTTGTGGGACTCTTTTCGAAAAGGCCGGTTCGTGAGCCGCGAGCTAGTTAAATAAATGGTTACCGACTTCTTTCCGCCTTGCGCCTGGCATAGTGGTAGGAGTTGGGAGGTAATTGGTACGCACAAAAAAGGTGTCTCATAAGCCAAATTGGCTGGCCCTTTCAATAGGGGTGACACTATAATAAACAAGACCCTTTACCAACCCCCGACCACCCACCTCCCATTTTCTGTATTTTGAATATATTTATAATGTACTTATTGTTGGATTTTTGAAGCAACCCGTCTACAATATTTTTCCGTTACAGCTTCTTTTTGTTGTGGACCTACTTTGCGATGTATGGCTCAATGGCTGTGTTTGGGGTGCTCTGTGCTTCCGGGAAATCTAGATCTACCCTTACCTTTTATCTTTTGTACTGCCATGAACAATCGCCATAAAGTAATGTTTTTGTTGTTGTTGTTGTTGTTTTTTTCAGTAGAACTTGAAGGCCAGAAATTTATGTTCAAAGTAAAATAAAGATAAATAATTTTTAGTAGTAGATCTGGATTTAAATGTTTGTCAGAACTTGATCAGCAGTTAATCACTTATGCGTTAACATACCACTATATATATCTTAAAATAGAAAAAGTGTAAACTCCACAGGTTGCTCAACACGACAAAAACGAAAATGTTGCAGGTTCGGTTTGATTGTTTTTTTATTTTATTTTTGTTGTGTTTAACGTCGCACCAACACACTTATAGGTCAAATGGCGACTTTCCAGCTTTGATGGTGGAGGAAGACCCCAGGTGCGCCTCCGTGCATTATTTCATCACGAGCGGGCACCTGGGTAGAACCACCGACCTTCCGTAAGCCAGCCGGATGGCTTCCTCACGTGAAAAATTCAAAGCCCCGAGTGAGGTTCGAACCTACATCGATGAGGGGCAAGTCAGCGACCTTATCCACTCGGCCACGGAGGCCCCTCGATTTGACTGAGCCTGTTCATGGACGGTAGTGGAAATGCAGGCTACCGTCCACGCCCTCTAGCCCCGGGTTGAGCAGAACTCAACATTTACACATAGTACAAGTACAAAAACAATTTAGAGACATCCGCAGATGTGTTCATACGGCGGTGCACATGGAACCTTCAATGATACACTGGCGTATAATTCCATGAAAAAGCGGCGTATGGTCCCCAATTAAAATAATGGGGTTGCCCTAAACGAGAAACAATGGGCAGAACTAAACAAACTGGAATTTAGAAAGGGGATCTGAGGTTATGGAGCCTGCATATCACATGAACTGCCAAAAGACAACATATCCAAGGGGTGATTATACAATACCCAAAGCTATGAAAGCGGGAGAATTGGAAACACCCGGGCGAAATAATATTATATATTATATAAGCTGAGAAACTAAACAGTACCAAAAACACGACATAAAAAATCGTGCTAAACGATCTGAGACGGTATCTCGAATTTCAACCTAATTCGACTTAAAATGATATTTTGTGCACGTGTTTTCAGGACGGGAATGAAAATATCTTCGAGATAACCGGAATTTTGAGATAAGCGAACTCGAGATATCGTGTATCAACTGTATCAGGTAACAATGCAACTATAAGTAAGGCTCACGAACAGAGGTCATATAGAGAATACTTAAAGCAAACAAACTTATTACATGTATCTGACCTAACCGGATTTGAACAATGTGAAAAAGCATCGACAATCGCCACCATTACTGTGAACCAAGTACCGCCAACAAAAGCCACTCCTTAAAGTCTTCTTGCTGGAATAATTGTAAGATTATTCTGCATGTTGTATAGAGTCTATTTGCGAACCAAATCACTATAGACAATGATTCTCTTTCCACAATACATCTATTACTTCATAACGAATGCACACTACACACCCTTAAAATCAACAAGAAAATGATTAATTACCTCGCTAGAAATGAGCTCTAGTTCGCATCAGTTCACTAGACCTTTTTTCAATAATTTTAATTACTGAAAAGAATAACAGAAAAAAATTGAAAATGAGAACACGTGAATTTAATATGTAAACTTCCCATGCATTCCATACAATTTCCGTATTCACCAGCTGTATTAAACAGGTAGGCCTTAAAACTTCAGCAAATTGACGGCCTACATCTGTGCTATAATAACTATCGCTTCTATTCAATCTATTAACTACCACGGCAGAACAAAGATGAAACCTCATAATAAAAATAATATCCACATATTAATCATTATCTAATGCAAACAACCATTGATTTTAAACAAAAATTAAAGCTGATCTTTTAGACACAACGTCCATTTCTGTCGTTATTTGAAAGGAACTCAAAGGAGTGAGAATTGTACAGAAAGTATATTTAAACACCACAATTATAAGCGAGTTCCATCAGTAACTCTAGAACTCGCATAGATTGCGTAATTACATTAAGCATAACATGATCTGTCAGGATGTCACTAAAATTATTAATACAATCTGTAAAAAGATCCTTTGGAAGCATAGAATGCAACCAAGCAGAATAATAGCAGACTCGGTTTGATTAAGTCTGTTCATGATAGGTAAAACGCACCTGGGAAGTAAAATTCTTTCTTTTGGGGGAAGCTATCCAGCTGGCTTACGGAAGGTTGGTGGTTCTACCCAGGTGACCGCTCGTGCCTAAAAAGGGATTGGAGAGTCGCCATATCACCTAGAATTGTGTCGATATAAAGTTAAGTCCAACAAAAACACCAGTTAAAGTGAAACAAAGGATGTTGGATTCAAAAATTATTCTATGTTGTCAATTTATTTTGTTTCTTATGCTGCAAATATTTTGATGGAGAATACACAGACATTGCCTTTGATTAAATTGTGGTGGCTCAACATCTCCCGTTGGAACGATTATATTCAAAGCAAACAGAAAAAAATGTGAATTAGAAATAAAATACCTTAAATACCCGTTAGAATTCGCACTAGCGTTTGTTCGTTTTAAGACCCAATATACCGAATTGCAATGCAAGAAACGGCGATACTATATTAAGAAATAAGAGACAATATACCCACTCACGTTCCAAGTATTAATGGATAAATGGAAAAGTTTCCGAGATAACAACCATTTCAATATTATTATGCAACATATGAGAGCTGCTCGATATGCCTTTATGTCAACGATGGGAATACGACAAGAAAAATAGTGTACGGTTGAATAAACGAATTCGTTGGGCTAGAATCAAATCGTGTAATCATAATTGATTCAGTTATATTAGAAAATACTCGAGGACTAAAAAACCCAGAGACAATCGTACCTTTAAACATCATGTCGAAGGTGAAAATGATTGTAAGACTATCTTAACTTTGGGAAATAGGTCTACTTTTAGTAAGTTTAGATACGGCGCAGCTCCATTAAGAATAGAAACGGGTTGATTAAAAATCCAAGGGGTAGAATATCCAATGATAGAATATAGAAAATGGGAGTCATATATATATATATATATATATATATATATATATATATATATATATATATATATATATATATATATATATATATATATATATATATATGCCTATGCAATGTATAAAGACATAAGCAGGTTTGGCCCATTAAAAACGTTGTTCACAAATCCTTCTTTAGTACGATTTTTTTATATTCTACAAATACACTATTTTAACAAATGTAAACAATGTCTTATTAAATATCTCTGTACCAGTGTGCTTGTGATTCTACTTTCATGTATACATCACCTTAATCTGGTATCAGTGTATCCAGACTGAAATTTGAAGATGGTAAACTGAAAATATTTTTACAATGTTACACAATGATTGAAATGATTGATTTAGATCATTGCATGTATAAGATGAATAGAAAGTCAACTTGTTTTCAAAAGCACTGAAATGTAGGTCTGGTATTTAAAATTTGAAAGCACATTTTTTTTTCTACAAATACATTTGATGCTTTAGACATGAAGCTGTGTAAAACGATATCAGTACTCCTATATTTTACATAGTAATGTTACACCACATGCTACCTAAATGTCTATAATCAAGCACGACTGGTCTGTCATTCCTCTCAAACATGTGTGTCTCGCTTGAGACAGCAAGACCCTGTCCAGGGACACTTTGAGCTAACCCGCTGCGTTAGCACCAATTCTTATTTCAAATCTGCAATTAGTAGGAGAACGACTGAACGTCCTGTCGCTAGATCTTTTAAGAAAGCAATGCACCTGAATTTAAGTTGTGCGTAATAAATGTAGATTTTTCCACCAACATTTGCAACAAAACAGGAAACCTTTGTTGTGTCCGCCATTTAGGAACAATCAGAATCAGTGTCCATTCGAACTGCTACGCGTATAATAACAAGCACCGATTTCCTTGGGACACGTTTGTACCCTTGCCCAACAGGGGGCTCGAACAGCAACCAATATCTCGGAAATATCCAGTTGTTATAACACGAGAAGAAACATGTTATCCCTACTTTGAAAAGTAAAAAAAAAACTAAAAACACAAAGCGAACTAATCTAGTCCGACTTGCAGTCTTGTTGACGATCTTAATTTGTCATTACTTCGTGTGAAATATGTCGAATTGTTGTGTTGTCGTCTCTCCACCCCACAAACACGACAACACAAGAAAGAAAAATCAGCCACCATAAAAAGAAGACTCACACATAGTTTACGAATAAACGCGCACACTTCGTTACCTCTTATGAAAAGACTTTAGCCCGCAATTATGTTGATTGGTTGCTTCTAATGCTTCCAAAGGATCTTTTCACAAATTTTAGCAGTTATCACAACAGCAGTCTTTAAGTGCCGTATGACGGTTGTAAAATATTTCTCCGTATTTGGACTCAGTGTTGTTATATTTTCTGGGCCTTATGGATCAATGAGTACATATATTGGACCGATCACAATCGATCCGATGTTAACAGTGTAGAAATTCCTTACGGCGGACCGAACAAAAGTAGTTTCGGATACAAACAAGTAGTTCCATGCTATACATTTAGTCAACCATCAAAATATTATTACTTTGGCACGACGGTATTTTCAGATGTCGAACGTCAAAACAAAATTAAAATTAATTTAAATGTATTTTTCAAGCAGTATCATATACATTTCTGTTGTTTTTTCCTGACTGCAGTAACATATTAATACGCGAAAACTAGGTCACCAGACAAACCTACACAGGTAAGGTAGGGGAAGCAGTCATGTTACAATACAGACACTAATAGAAAAATGGCGCGAAAAAAATCGTAGTCGCTTAGTGGCGGATACAAAACCTAGTCCCCTGAGTAAAAGTTATTGTGTCCCAAACTACCGAAAGACAGGTGTAGAATGGGGGGAAAAGGGCCTGAAAGGGTCATACACAGTACCACACCCGCATCTGTCACCTACCCTATTATCACAAAATTAAGAGCAATCGGTTAATTTAAAAAGTAATGTAATCTATTAAATAGCTGCTGTAAAAATTGTAAGACATATTTAATAATATTATATATACTAGCATGTATGACAAGGTTTAAAATAAACATAAGACAGCTAAAAAATCATAAAGCATAAACAATAGTAATTGTTAATACTTATAATAAATAGTTGGAAAAGATTACTTTGAAAATAACAGCTAGCCTAGAAGGAGTTTTAAGTATTTTTGTAGCGATTTTGATGGAAACATTCATAAGATTTTATTGAACTGAAAACACCCGTTCGAGAAAGCCAGGGAAATCGTTGAATCAGATTCAGAGAAAAACAATGGGAACCAAGTCTTTGTCTGATTGTGATGGTTTGTAACATTTTTATGTATTCAGTTTATCTTTTTCTTCTTTGTTTTCCTTAATCTTGTTCTCTGTTCTGATTTTTAAGACGTCATTTGAAGATTACAGCTAGAAGGAGTTGTAAGTATTATTTGTAGCGATTTTGATGGAAACATCGGTAAGATTTTATTGAACTGAAAAAGAAAACGTTCGAGAAAGACAGGCAAATAGTTGAATCAGATTCAGAGAATAATAACAGGAACCGAGATCGGTTTAAAATCTTTGATTGTGATGGTGTGAAACATTCTTTTTTATTAGTGGCACCTGGGGTCTTCCTGCTCCATGAAAGCTGGAAGTTGTCATATGACCTTAGCTGTTGAGTACGACGTTAAATCCAAATCAATCAATTCTATCTACAGTCAACCCTATGGGCAATATCCATAACTTTTTATGACGTTAATAGTTGTGCAAACTTTGAATTTTCAGTTCAGTTTTGTTAAAATCTACTTCTCGATAACCATTCAAGATACTGCTATGATACTTCATAGGATAGTTGAATATAATAACTGAACGCATAAGGCAAGCACATGCGTTCCTATATCAAAAGTAAAGTTCACACATATGATTAAAAGTCAAAATTCGTGTACACTTGTGTCTCCAGTTTACAACTTTAATCTTGTAACAGTTGTCCTGATAGTTACACATGTATGTGTACAATCTATGTTGTTCGGAGACAATCGATCCTCCAGTACTTTCAGTCCTTTGATTTTTACTATAGGGGCGCGTAAGGATTGTTGCACATTCCATTACCTCTCATGAATAGACTCATTCAAACCGAGTCTGCTATTATATTGCTTGGTTGCTTTCTATGCTTGCACTGGATCTCTTTACAAATTTTGTTTCGTGTAAAGTGACACGTTCAAGCTTATCTAGGGCTAAAATTATATTCATCCTAATACTTTTCGGGCTGTCAGTATGTCTCCAGTCACGTAAGCAAATGGATTATTTTTGTTCAATGCGTCAAAGACGTTCAACTGAATGCTGTATTACTTAAAGATTGACTGTCAAATTGTAAGTGTAAAACACAATCATAAAAATTTCAGTAGATATGCTTGCTATTCCATCTCTGAAACATTTTTTATGTTAAGAGAAATACTGAAGTGTTTAGGTATCACCTTTTCATTGACGTTCATAATGTTTTCCAGACCTTTCTCTTTCCATGTGTCCCCTATAAGCAAGGGAAACTTCTTTCGGGTGTCAAACTAAAGTCTTAAAAATTAATGTTTTTAATACTGAGAGAAACAATTCTCGATCATGAATTTAATATGTTGAGTTATTTTCCATTCAGCTGTAGTTAGAGAATCCATAATTATAGGTGACCTAAATGTGATGTTATTACGGACCGTATGGTAGAGAACCTATTTTATCTTACATTTCAAACGTGTGAATTGTGTCGTTTTTTCTGAAGGTGTCATATAATGCTTCGTGAAACATTTTTAATCGCTAAATCTTCAACGGTTCGTATGCTTTTCGTTAGATTAAATTGGTACATTTTAAACTCGATATATCGAACTCGCTTATCTAAAAAAATGGTTATCTCGAAGACAAGTCCCGTTCAGAAAACACACGCACAAAATATCATTTTAACTCGAATTTCGGTTATCTCAAAGTAATACGCTCGATCCCTTTGAATTCGAGATACCGAGCTTTAGCTCACGGATCTTTCGAATGTCTTTGAAGTCTGTAAATAGATCAAATAAACTGTTTACAGTACTTATGACTACAAAAGTAAGTGAAATATTAGTAACCATCAATTTTTGATTACACCTAGGGGTGACCTCTATACTCAACTGTTTTAATCTTATTTTGTGTTTAATTTGGTTTAACGCCATTTTTCAACTGTATTTTAGTTGTGTAACGACGGGCAGTTAACCAAACCAGCGTTGCTAGATCTGTACCAGTACAGACCCGTTCTTCTGCAAGTAAATGCCGACTTCTCCACATGAATCAGAGGTGGAGGACGTATGATTTCAGGCACAATGTGTTTTTTTTTTATCAAATCGTCTCTGAGAACATACGCCTCGCCCGAGGATCGATCTCATGACCCCGCGATCCATAGATTTGCGTTCTTCCTACTAGTAAGCGAGCTGGCTCCAAAACAGTTTTATATACAGTATTTCCTGCTTGACGGTATCGGGCCACAGAGTTTTGACTTTTGTTTTCAAATTAACTTTATGCCCTTATGTGTGCAGTTTCGGAGGCTCATACCCCTTGAAGCATACAGAACGGTCGTGCAATTGTAATATTTTTCATTTCAATATTTTGTGTGACAGGGTTCTCTTTAAACTTTTCACATAGTATATAACATTGTAGTTCTATAAAATATTATATTACGTTTGAAGTGACCCGTATTTTTGCTGTCATAAACACAATGAACAATTTTGTTTTATCTGTTTAGTACGGAAGAGCATTAGTGCCAGCTTCTTTTCATTTATTAACTCGAAATTTCGAGATACTCAGAATTTTTCGTTTTAATAAAAAGAAAAATTAACGTCAGCCGGTCTTTCAAAGGCCAAGAAATGGTAATGAGCTAGTAATATTGCTTTTTAGATAGTAAAGATAAAGTGGATATATCCTACCCAAACTTCACATTCCGGCCACCTTGCATGGCCTCTCCTCAAAATTTAGAGCTACAAATGTACCAAATATTGGTCGGATTGTATAGACGACCTTCTAACTCAAACACAATTAAAATAGTGGTATTTTTAAAGAGCTAACGATGTCCTGTGATCTAATATGACCCTCTACGACTACCCGAAAGATATACACGATACCTAATCTTGGTCAGGACATATACATCTAAATATACTATGGTGGTTCGTAACTTAATATTTCGACTTAGTAACTTAAAATTTCGACTTAGCAACTCAAAATATCGAGTAACTAATGAATAATATACACTTGACACTAATGCTTTGCCGTAGTTTAGAGAACAAAAGATTTAGTTTTATATACTATCTAAATATAATGAAAAGATACAAACCATTTGAACATTTTGGCAAATCTATGTAGCCCAGTGTAACTTTTATTTACATAATAATCTTTAAGTCAAGTCTTACCTTTGTGATCCAATGTTACCATTATGGCTGACTCGATATAACTTTAATAACCCAACGTTACATATATAAAATTGTCCGTAGTTACCTTTGTAAACTGGTGTTACCTGTATGGCTGACTCGATATAACGTTACATATATAAAATAATCTGTAGTCACCTTTGTGATCCGGTGTTACATTTGTGGGCAATTTTACCTTTCAAATGAGACGCTACCTTTTGTTGTACGGAGTTACCTTTTTATTATGGGTTACATTTATGCACCTGTCAATATTTTGCCCGTCCGAGGGGGGGGGGGGGGGGGGGGGGGGGGGGCTGACCCAGGGGAATTTGACATTTCAAAAATTTTGTTGTCTAAATCCCCACCCTAGAGACAACCTTTTTTGTCTAAATCCCACCCTAGAGCCTGGTTGGTTCATCAAATGTTTGTCAAATTCCCGCCTGTCGGGAATGGTCTTCTGTCTAAAGTCCCGTGTATGCCCGCCGCTCCCCCGGGCGTGCAAAATATTGACAGGTGCATTATCGATGCTGTATGCCTCAAACTTTTTACATTATTGTTACGTAGCCGATATTTTAAGAAAAACACGTAGTTTAAATCATTCTATATGTTAAGTATGAATTAATAGTTTTTCATTTTTTTATTTGGGTTGTTAATCTTTAATCGAACAGACCAACTAGCCATTTTAATCTAATAAGAGGGCTTCAAGTACTTGAAGCACCGATGATCAGTTGTCTCATGATGTCACAGTAAACACTTAAAGATAACATGTGCAACCACCAGCACAGTCGGCGTGGTTGAAAGATTTTGGCCATGAAATACAGTAATACCTGTACACAATAAGATGACACAAACTAAACTTATTCAAATGCGAATATTCCGTTTGTAACATGGCATACGTGCAAAGTACCTTAACTCTGATACTCTGCTTTACACATCTTCACATTGGTCAGAAAGTGATCGAGGTGTTCGATAAATATAATCATATCATACAGCATTTCATTATTTTGTTAGGCTGTATAGTACTGGTGGAAATAGAACTCCAATAAAATATCGTCTTTAATATTAAGTCATGACATATTTAGATACACTTTTACATGTTTGAAAGAAATCCTTATGTAGGGGAAAGTGGGGTTGAATGAGCCATTTTTCTACCTCCTGGATTATTTTCGTCTTACAGTTATTGGATCAAATAGGACACAAGCTATATACATATCTTGACAAATTATCTACTTTTTAAGATATGTTTTATGTCTATTCATCTACAAATACGCTTCGAATGGGCATGTAAATGCAACAGAAAAAATGGCTCAACTTACCCCGTACAAGGGTTGATTGAGCCATATGAAGGGGCTAGTTGAGCCACAGAATATATGCTTAGAAAAGGTCATATATGCTCCCTATTTTGGGAGTGTGCTTGCGTGCATGCGCGCGTACGCGCGTGCGTCTTTAGTTGAGATAAACCAATACTAAACCCTTTAAGACCAGTAACTGTCGACTCTGCGTTATAAAACCTCATGCTTTTAAAAATAGATGAAATAATCTTCTAAGGTTTTTAACTTGTATTGTAAGATAAAGTAACTTATATCACTACAATGTTTAAACAATGAAAACAGATGAAAGAAGTTCAATGAATTTTAAGCCGTTCACTTTTCAGCTACACTTTTGAAGAGCTATTGAATCACATACTCAAACACATATAATTCGTAGTCAGACTTACAGTGTTAAATAAAGTCTAGAACAAACCCAGAAAACTTGCTTATTTTCAGAATATAAACAGTTCATTCAAACTCATTGTAACTTTTGTTACCCGAAATGATTTCAACTTTCTGTTAAGAGTTCAAAAAACGTCAGACAAGAAACTATGTAACAGGTATTTACAAATTCGGCTAAGTCGAACAGTTATATCTCATCGTCCGATTCACAGTTTTGACAAACATACATTTTACCACCTAATGTACATTCTTCATGTGCCCATTTCTTACAAACGAGACATTGTATCCATTTTTCTCCGCTTTTACTGTTGGAGTATGGTTCTACACAGACGAGGCAATACCATTCCTCTTCATCATCCGATGAAGTGTTATTTTTTCTCTGCTTCTGTGATTTTTTAATTACTGGCTTGTTTACTTTTGAGTTTTTCACACTCTTAACTTTTACCTTTTTGGACTTCTTTCTATTAAATTCCTCCTCAATTTTATTTTTTTCAGGTGTGTCCGTAAGAATCGCAGTTTTTCGTTTTCTGTTACTCAGTTTTCTCTGAGTTTTTCTCTTTTCAGCTTTTGGAAATGGCCGAATAACTTCCGGATCAAAACCACTTCCATTCTTACATTGCTTTTCAGAGTTGATTGTTGACATAGGCTGCAGCCTCTTTACTACGGCGTTGTAATGGGATGCTGCATTGCTGCCATCTAAAGCTAACAAGACCGTCCCTTTCACATTGTCTTTATTTCTGGGTTCCTGGATTATTTCTGTTATCTCTCCGTTTTCACCTACTCTGTATACCACGGCACGTAATTGGAATGCATTACACAGGGCTGTAAGCACTAGATCTCCAGTATCAGTATTGTACCGTTTCAGTTCAATATAATTCTGTATATCGTCAAGTACATTACTTCCTTCTGCTTGAAACATCTGATAAAATTGAATATTTTCTTTCATTTCAGTTTCTAATTTGAGACAAATACTTTCAGTGTTGACATCCTCTAGACCTTCAGCTATTAAACTCTTTTCAAAAGCATATAGTAAACAATGTCCGTCACCGTCTACTCGTACTAGGTTCATATCCCTTTCCTGTAGATACGATTCAATCTGTGTCAACGGATAATTGAAAACAGGACCGATTTTCTGAGCGGATGATGTGCTGTCCTCAATGTTAACAGTAATATCGTCAACAATTTTTGAGTTTGGGTCCTCAGTACTTGGTTCTGGGCGGTCAGTTACAAAAGCTGGGGCGAAGTCAGATTCATGAAATACATTTGCATTCAATGGCCAAATACCGGTAACCTCAAATCCCTTCACAGCATTTTTTGAAGTGAAAGCATCATGCCAAACACCTTTAAAGATTCCAGGGATGTCATATATGGTCATGGGTATGCCGGGATGGGTACGCATCCATGAATCTTGAGCTGTGGCAACATACCTCTTCAGTGGTCCATACACCGTCCTATCTAAAGGCTGCAATTTATGCGAGCAATGTGGTGGAAAGGACAACATGACTATTCCGTTAGCTTTGGCGTACAGGAGAATTTGAAGATCAAGATGTGAATAGTGGTTGTCTAACAATAATAGTATAGGTTTCTCTGTTGTTGGCTTGACATGTTTGACCAAATGGCTCATGAACTCTAAAAAGTGCTCTTCCGTCATCCACCCTGAGGGATTAGCGGCACCTATACACCCAGCCGGGCCGTCTCTAATAAAGTGTTCTTTAAAATGTTTCCTTGGAAAAATTATAAGAGGAGGTATGGAATTCCCAATGGCATTGATGGCACCGCAAACAGTTACAAGCGAACCTCTCTCTGCCGACGTTAAAGCGCCAATTTGCTTAACTCCTTTACCAGCCACAATGTTGCGAGGCTTTTGCACAGTAGTAACGCCCGTTTCATCTACATTCCACACGTCGTTAGCAGTAATTTGATACCTATCTACTACTTCATTCAGTTTTGCAAAAAAATCATTTACATTAGATTTGTTAAAGCTTGTGGCCCTAGACAAACTCGTGGCTTCAGGTTTTCTAACGGAAAGATTTGGGTGCCTTTTCATGAATTGAACCAGTCTATCCCTGCTAAATTATTTGCTTTCCAAGATTTAGGCATATCAACACCAAATGCAAGAGCACATTCAAAAGCTAGTTTGCGAACCTCGTACGGAGTTAAACCGAAGTATATATTTGCAGCATTTAACAGGTATCTCTCAAGTGCGTTCTCCTGGAGTTCATTCAAAATTTTTCTGTTTCCATAATATCCAACTGGCGCCTTTTCAGTCCCAACTTTAGAAGCATTGTTCATAAATCTGGTAAGTGTCGTTCTGTCTATCTTTAGTTCTGTCGCGACAGATCTTACACTCCTTTTCTCATTCTTTACGAGATTCATTCCTCTCTCATAGACGCTACGAGGTATAGAGCCTCTGTCTGTCTTACGTTTATATGTCCGGGTCATACTTGATTCACCTCAACCTGAAAACGTAATGAATGTATACCAGTTACTAAGAGTTAATATTTGCACAGAAAACAGCATTTTATCACTTAATGTTGTTGATTAAAACGAAAATATTATGGGAAGAAGAAATATAAATAATCAATTTTGAGTTTGGGGTAGGTTGAGCCACTGTCACACCCTGACCCGTATGCAGTGGCTCAACCAACCCCATACACTCTTGTCTTACTGTATGGTAGTGACTTTAGATAAAATGGCGGTATGACCTTCATACATATTTACGAAACAATGCAGGGTAAAATTGCGATTATATAGATATACTTAAATCATTCATTGGCTGAACCATGTATTCGTGACGAAAAACTAACGACACATATAAAAAAATACTTACAGATACCGGAAATGGTTATATTGATATTAAATCAATATCTTTTTGCTTAAAGTCAAATAGATGCATATGGTCTCCGTTTGAAAACTGGCGCGTCTAAAACTTCTATCTGCATCGTTGTCGTCGCAATGCAAAGGGACGTAACAAGGGGTGGCTCATTCAACCCATGGCTCATTCAACCCCACTTTCCCCTATTGTTTATTTACTGGATCTAAATAATGAATGCCGTCGCGTTGATTATCGTCTAACTATAATTTCATTTATTTATCCAAACATCTGAACCATGTACCGTGTTATATCAGATGATTAACCACAAGAAGGTATTCATTAAAACAGGATGATAACAATTATGTTGAACTTCATTCTTCCTGGTAGTAATGAACTCAGCGTCTTATGGCTATTTGACGTCATAATTGACGTCATAATGTTCTCTTAAAGGTCCGTGCATTAACCGTTCTTTATCGCAGAATATACAATGTTTGACTTCCCTCCTTTCGTTTTTTTTCTTCAAATGTGTCATTCGCCCGACCCTATTCTAAGCACTGTCAAAGTCAAAATGATACTTAAAATATGAATAATCTAAACAATTTGGCGGGGAGATGAAAATAACTAGCATTGAAAAATAACATTAACAAGAATAGGACAAAAAAAGACCGATCGATTTAAATCAAGTTCGAAAATAGAAGATTAATATTGATGCACACAGAACTGTGTCGTATAAACTTACAAATTAAACCAGCCGAACTCGTGACAGTGTAACAAGCTTACGTCATTATCATGATTATAATTTTTACCATTAACTGTTCCGAAAATCAGATTTCCAATACGGTGGGCGAAAAAAAAAACTCACCCTTTTCAAACTCGAAAAATGTTAACAGTAGTGAAAAACAACAACATCTTTTTTGCGTATAAAAGACAAACTTTGCGAGAAGCACCTCTATTCAATTTTGATCTGCCACTGTTGACATTTGACACTAAATGTCGAAGGCCTAATAACTGTATCAAAAAGGACCACTTCAGTTATTTGCTTATCTGAATTCGTAAAACACCGAAAACTCAAACAGGAAATGGAAAGACGCTAGGGGACTTCGTGACTAGATGAGTACGAAAATAGAAAGATAATATTCTTACGGAAGCGTTTTCGTGCTACCCAGTTTCAGTCGCAATTTCGATAGTAAAATAAAACTAGAAATTACAGTTGCATTTCTCACTGAAAAATTCATTTTAAATTCTAAATGACTTAAAAGGTGAAAATGTTTTTGTCAAAAATCTAATGACTTCAATCAATAAAAACAAACGAAAACGCGAAAATTGTTAATGGAATTTCAACAATTACGTAAACGCGAAAACGGAACTTTACATTTTGCAATATATGACTTCTAGACTTTGAAAATGTGAATTCCAAATAATGATAAAACTTTCGCGTTCTTTATTAGCGAAAACTCGATGACACTACTAGGATTCCGTACATTCTTATGGTGGTTAGTTTGGGCACTCTACACTTGTGTTTTGACGACCATTTGATTGCACGGAACTACGCTACTTGCTATATATGCTATTTTTTTTTTTTTTGTAATTTTTACTTAGAGCAAATGATATGCTAACTGAATGCTAACCACATAATAAACGGTGTGAAATAGGTGATAACGTATTCCACAGTATCAAACTGACAATAGGAAAGTGATAACTATCCGAGAATGCTTGCAAATTAAAATGTCATGACTCTGCGATGACTTTTTTCCAGAATAAATGATAGGATTATACATTCCGGCTTAGAAATATAGACAGATAGACAGAGGAAACCCATTCTCTCTTTGACTGACATTTACATGTTTGGATTTAATTGTCTCAGGTAAGTTATAAAATATAAAAATATATAAAATATTCACACGGAACATTGCAGAATGTCATTTAGGATTCATTACCTTAAATATAGTAAAAACATACACGCTAGAGATCAGATGAAACAGTTTAATAACACCTGTTCAATTACTTGTTTTATAGGCAACATAGTCATACAAAATGTTTTTAGATATGGTTGATCACTTTGTACATGTACGTGATATATGTATTCGACAGTCTTCGGATGTACATATAACTTTCCGTTAAAGAAAAATCGTATTTCCTCATTCGGATAATTCCAGTTACTAATGTACCTGATTCTGAGGTTATATGCTTTGCATTTTTTTATTTTTCTAATTGTTTTTATGACTACTAAACGACAGTATAAATTAATTTATTTTAGGTAACACCATTCTTTGTAACTGAGAATGAAATTACCACCTACTTTTTGTTGCAAGCTACTTTTCTGAAAACTGTATGGATTGAAAATTAATTTTATGCATTAAGGCGGGTATAAACCAAACTGGGAAATCTGCCGAATCATCGAAGAATCGCGATTTGCCGGAAGTCTCTTTGTGGTTTATACCCGGCTTAGCGAACAAAAATATCATTCTGCCCATTAATTTAGGTAGGCACAGTCCACTGCAGTAATACCGTTTTTCAATAGCGTTTCTACGGTGCCCCTAAAGTGACATGTTACACACTTTTTTCTACTTAGGTAATGTGAGACTTTTTTATTTCGTTTAAACGAAATAACTATTTCGAAACGAAAATAGTTAAATAGTTATTTCGTTAGAACGAAATGATTTCGTTTAAACGAAATAGTTATTTCGTTTAAACGAAATAAAAAAATACCTAAGTGGAAAAAGTGTGTAACATGTCACTTTAGGGGCACCGTACATTTCAGTTATGGTCTCCCAGTCAGTTAATCTAATCAATTCCGGCTTGTTTTCCTCAAGTCGTGGCAACATTCATATTGAAGATAATCTTTTTCAGACATATATTCTCTTCTGTGAAATGTAATGCATCCCCTCCTAGTCCTAGGGTCAAACACGAGGTCTTGCGCTACAGTCTGATGCTTATTTTACACAACCTGAATATGTCAAACCACTGTTCAAAGGGTATAAATGAAATCGGAAAGTTTGATTGAAAATTTAAGAACAGAAAATCAAGAAGACAGAAACGATTGACTATGGATTTCCACGTCTTACGAGTGTGAAGGTCACATGGATATATCCGCTGCTAGAGATAACACACGACAATTCGCATGTAACACACAAATCGTTTATCTGCCATTTGACACAAAGATACATACTGAAGTATATGGAAAGCCGTACCTGTCTTATGTCGGGACATTTCATGTTATCATGTCAGAGCGTGATCTTAATTTGTCAAAACAGTGTCTTATTATGTTAAAAAGTTCTGTTATTATGTAAAATTGTGGTGTAAATTTATCGAAACAGTGTTTTATTATATTAACTAGCCATGTTATCGTTCAATATAGAAGTAGGTCATATTTACAATATTTGTTTTTGTTCTCCTTAATTGTGGACTTTGACTTTATCGACTGGTCGTCTGTCCTGGCGCCTCGTGTCTTCAACTGGTGCACATTCTTTCGTCCACTATATACTGACCAAGATGAGTGTTTAATGTAGATGGAATTAAGCTGAATAGTTTGCTAAAAATTCAAAACCCTAAATCCCTCTTGATTGTAACATAAACAGTGAAGACAAAAATCATTGATTCCACATGAGTAAGTTATGTGCTTTCGCTTACCTGACCACATGCATTTGTCTGGTTAAGATTTCAAAATGACTATTACCTTACACTAAACTATGTCATTTATCTTTCTGTATTTTTTTTTTCATTATTTTTAGAATCAGCTTAATGGTCTTGATCAGATTTCTGGCAGGAAAATTTGTCACCTATTTTAGCGACTTCACGAATTGCCATTAGCGCCTTTTACGTAAAAGGTGAACTTATGCTGTTTCAGCAAATAAATCTGTTACAAAATGTATGTGAGAAAATGAGTCTTACAATAAGTAACTGTTGTGTCTTTTCATGTACCAAACTCGTGTAGGAAAAATGATAAAAATGCTTGGCAGAGTCTCAGTATATAATAAATTCAATATGAAAAGGCGATGTGTTGTATCCTTTTTATGTCAGTAAAATGCCCGTGGCTCCCATTAAGGTGCTGCATTGGCAAGATTTGTGAATAGGTTAATGAGCATTGAGCACATTCTCTATAATTATAATATTACTGTATCCAATACCTACCATCCCTTTTCAGGATATGGAATCGTCCGATCATCTCTGGAATCAGGCGCGAAAGACGTCTTTCATAGAGACTATCAGCGTCTCACATGGGCCAGCTAGGAAGGATTCTGTCGCACCACTCACGTTTGCGGAGATTCAGCGTCCGCATGGAAAACAATCTTTAGATCCGAGCACACCAGACGGCAGTAGTGATCATGACAGGTCTCGCAGACTCAGCAGACGACTTAGTCTGAAACCTCCACCAAATGTTTACAGGTATAAACTACCGACAAAGCACTGTAGATTGTGAGATATTCGCTTAGGTTTATTTTTCTCTGTAATATTCGCGAAAACCTGCTTAAATATTGCTAGGCGTCATGACCAATCAAGAAACAAACCACAACACTCTGTACGTGTCTTGTGAAGTCATAAAATTGTTATGTTTGGCACTATCTTGTTTGTGATACGGCTTTCTAAACTTTTGATTTTTCGTGTCAGTGTTTACATTTATTGAAGGCCGTTGATGTAGTTCAACAGTGCTTTTACAGTTTTTTTGTACATAACTTACGATGGTATATTTAGGATACGCACCATTATTTACATGTATTGTTATTATTTCAAAATTATCTCGAGCTATCAACATAATATATCATGCATTCAAGATAAGATGTCAAACGCTCGAAATTTCTCATGACACATTTCTTCGAGCATTTGACATCTTATTTCGACCGCACGACATCTCGTTTCGATCGCACGGCATTTTATCACGGCATATCATGCATTCAAGATAAGATGTCAAACGCTCGAAATTTCTCATGACACATTTCTTCGAGCATTTGACATCTTATTTCGACCGCACGACATCTCGTTTCGATCGCACGGCATTTTATCACGGCTCATCCATCTGGCACCCCTGGCAAAAGTCCCTCTCATACAAAGTCGAAAAAGTGCAAAGATCAGCTGCACGGTTTATCTTTAACGACTAGAACTATACAAGCAGTGTAACCCAGATGATTAACACCCTAAACTGGCAAACTTTAGAACAACGGCGCATACAATCTTCTCTCATCTATTTTTACAAAATCCGAACAAATCATGTATGCGTCGACCATAACCATCTAACTCCGACCAGAAACCTGAACTACCTAATTCCACAGTCCCGCACTCAATACCACATGAATTCCTTCTTCCCCCGTACAATCAGACTATGGAATGGCCTTCCCCAATATGTACAGTCCAGCCCCAGCCTCAACATATTTGCTGAGCGGCTGGCCACTGTACATCTGCAGTAACTTCCTTCACTATGTTTTTTAACTTAGCACCTGTAGTAATTTTTATTCTTTGCACCTAATGAGTTTTCTCATTTTTAACACTGCCCAGACAAGCGCCTTCCAGTCATAATCGTTAATGATTGTTGGAAGTATCATGTAGATGTAGATGTAGATATTATCTCGATCTACTGAAATAATTCAATTGCACATGTCTCAACATACCATCGTAATAACCACTACACCGATGATAAAATTGTCTGGAAATCACGTGATGTTATGTCGGAAATAAGATGTATATTAAAGAACCGTTCATTTGTATCAACAGGTTTAAAGGAGGTCCCAGATCAGTTGGAAAGAAATACTGCTTTTATCAGATAATATGATTCCCATATATTTTTCCGGTGAAAGAATTCCGTATATGTCTAAAATAATATTTCGTCCAAATATTTGTTTTCAAAGGCAGCATTCATGTTTTATTTTGTAGAACACAGCGGGAAAGTTCAAAAAGTCCAAAAGGAAGCGTCCATTTCGGCACGCATAGCGCTCCATTTGAGAAACATACCGTGAAATGTGAATGCGGGCGAGAAGTTCAAGTAACCTGTTCACGTAGCAGGTCAGCAGGTACGTGCAAATATATAAACACTCATGCAAACCATTTCATGTTTAACCCTTAGCTTGCTAGTGGCAAGTGATTCTGCCTTTGCGACCAGTGCAGACCAAGATCAAGATCAGCCTGCACATCCGTGCAGTCTGATCATGGTCTGCACTGTTCGCTATTCAGTCAGTAAATTTTTAGTAAATACCCCTTCAAATGATAAATGGTACTGCCCAAATTTGAAGATGGACCAGTCCATTTTAGAAATATAGCAGGCTAAGGGTTAAATGTTAAAACTCCAAAGCGACATTTCGGACAAGCCTGTTCTTATGGTGTCTGACATGGATATGGATACGGAAAAAGTCTTTTGGAGAACGAAAATACAGTCTGACAGTCTATGTGTCACTTATTAAGAATTCCATTAGTAATATTTCTTTTGATCACCAATATGGCGGCCATCTTGAATTTAAAGTGGCTGCCATATTTCAATAAGAATACCGTTATATATTCATTTTAGGTTACAGCACACTAAATAGCTGTTCTTCTTTATCCTATATAAAATTGACTTATTTCCAATGGCCGCAGCACTTTAAACGTCTGTAACTTACATTTTCTTGAAGAATATTGTCAGTGCTGAATAAAAATCAAAAGAAAAGTGGGGTTCATGTTCGATGCAAGAAAAATATTTTCAGTCAAACACACAAACTGCAAAATCAGATAAAAAGTGAGACTCCAAATTGTAGTGGCAGTGATCTATGTTTCCATGACAAATTCTGTCATGTTATTATTTCATTATGAAAATGCTACCTATACTTGTCAAGCATAGATCTGTCATGTGATTTCAGCAAAAAGGATTGCAAAGAAAATAAGGAAAATATCTCTACAGAGCAAAAAAACTGAGGACTATTTGAATCCGCCATTATTTTTAGCGCCATTTTCCTATTTAGTGTCTGTATGCTTTTAGCCTTCATGTAAACTAGTTTTTCTTACTAAAACGTACAAATTTATATTTCTAAATGGTAAAGGCTTTGTAACTGCATTTCGAGGGCTTGGCGCAAAACTATTGTATCTTGTTCTTTATTTATATACACTTACAATAGTTTTGCACCAAGCCCTCGATTTGTATTTGTAATGCATAACGAAAATCTTTACTGGACTGTTCATGCCGTCTGATATCTGTCTACAACGTATTCGTTTTGCAGGCTAAATATTAACGGAATTAAAATGCAATACAGTTTGTATATCTGCAAGGATGAAAGCTTTACGAAAATCAACTCGCCTTTCATAAATAAAAGCGGTTTCTTACATTTTGTTTTAACCTGCTTAACTTTACTGGTATTATCTTATATCATCCTTTTCTCTTTTAGAAAATGTTTACATATTTCGCACGGTTTCCTTCATTTCTAAATATTTTCCTGCTCGTTTTGTGTAATTTTACTCAACGAGTTTTCGAAAAGACACCGCCATAAACATGCAAACTGTTTTAGTTTATTGTTCCCGTGTATTGATTGAACAAAAAATATGGATGGGAAAAGTGAGATTCGGGCATACATGTGAACTTCTATCAGGCGAGAATCATAAAACTCACAACTCCATAGGCACTGGATTTGGGTGGTCTAGCGGTAACGACCTCGTAACCAGAAATCGAGATCCCGCCCCTAAAACTCAAATTACTAATATTAGGACTATGAGTCCCGTGTATGGGCTTCAACACCTGGCACGCTAAAGAAGCAGAGATGCCTCTGGAACATGAGCATCTTCGTAATCTTGCACTATTCTTCAATTAAAACAGTCTTCTGGAGGACTTGCTCATACAGTTGCAAATTCCATTGCATAATACTAATAGCTGTCGATAGTAACGATAAGATAATATTTTGTAAATGTCTGCATTACTTATTCTATAAAAATACAAAATCTTATTTTGTATATGTGGGACTCGAACCCATACTCAAAAATATAACTGAAACATTTCTTTATTTCATGACCATACACCACCACTATTCTATTTTCCCATTCTTTTGTATTTAAGCAATAGCTTTTTCTTCAATAAATTATCCGAATATATCCGAAATCCTTGACTGATCTTTTATCCGTCATACATAGTTGTTTTACTACTGTTTTGCAAGGTCATTGATGATTTCTTAAAATTATATATTTACTATTTCGTAGTAAGCGCTCAAGTCACACTCAAGGCTTTTGGTTACAATACAGAAAATATACAGATAAATAATAACGATAAGTGTAATATATAAATTATAAGTTATAACTGTCAGTATGTCGTTAGTCTTGTATTTACATGACATTTGCATCGAAAATGCGGAATTTATTATAACAGTGAGGAGTACAGGATTAGAAGGTAATTCTTATCTAAAGATATTCAAAATATTCCAAATGAATGTAGTCTACACAGCTTTTCCGAATGAGTAGCATTTATAAAACTATTCTAAATGAATAGTCTCTAAAGCTTTTCCAAATGAATAGAGTCTCTAATGTTTTTCCAAATGAATAGAGTCTATACAATTATTCTAAATGAATAGAGTCTCTAAAGCTATTGCAAATATTTAGTCTATAAAGCTATTCTAAATGAACAGAGTCAATAAAGCTATTGCAAATGAGTAGAGTCTCCAAAGCTGTTACAACTGAATAGAGTCTATAAAGCTATTTCAAATGAATAGAGTCTATAAAATTATTCTAAATATATAGAGTTTCTAAAGCTATTCTAAATGAATAGAGTCTATAAAGCTATTCTAAATGAATAGAGCCTGTAAAGCTATTCCAGAAAAGTAGAGTTTCTAAAGCTATTCCAAATGAAAATCCTCTAAAGCTACTTATTCATTTTGTGCGTAAAGAGATGAAAAAAGTCCTCCCAAGTTATTGATCTTTGTGATTGTAATTTTTTTTTGTATTTTAATAGGCATATAAAGAATGGGGAAAACAGAAATAAAAACGGAATTTCGAAATAAATAAAGCGTCTCACACTCTTAAAAATGATAAAACTATCACTATTCTGCTTGGAAAAGTACAAATATTGAATTTTGGTTTTTAATCTGTTTGTACTCTCAATGTTAAATTTTCATCCCGATCGTTGTGCAGAAGTACATTTAAATGCTCAGCATTATACACTTACTGAACAATTTGTTTATAAAGCTTAAACTATTGCACGTGGTTTGAAACCATTCAGTAATTATTATATGACATGACATCAGGAGAGAGTTTTCATAATTTTCTTACGTTTTGACTTAAGCCCTGAAAAAATTAATTTTGAATATCGGTCAATAGCAGAAAATATAGTACTTCGATTTATTTAAGGTGTCATGTTATATGGCATTGTATTACATACACTGATCATTGCTGTATTACAGGCAAAAGTTCTGCCATATCTGCAGAGAAAAACATACTTATAACAGAAGCAATATTTATGCCATATTTGCAAAAAAGCATGCTCGTTTTAGAGGCAATGGCCTTACAGTATCTGCAGAAAAAATAAGCTCGTATTTGATGTAATGTTTCTGTCAGATCTGTAGAAAAAACATGCTCGTAATTAAGGCAGTTGTTCTGCCACATCTGTAGAAAACGTGCTCGTTTAAGAGGCAATGGTTCTACCTTATCTGCAGAAGAACAAGCTCATATTAGGCGCAATGATTTTGTAATAACTGCAGAATAATATAATGCTCATATTAGAGGCACTGGTTTGGACATATCTGTAGAAAAAGTTCTTTATATGCGCAATTCTGCCCCAATTGGACAGCGTAATAAGTCACCGAACTGCCAGAAAAAATGTAACTTTAATTCTGCTTCATACCAAAGAACGAACAAAAACAACCGTATTTATAACTAACGTATTTTTTACAGAAAGTATTCACATCTTTTATATCCATAGAATTTCTGTAATTAAAATTAAAATGAAATTAAGATTAATTCGCTATAAAATGTTCTAATGCCTATTATTAGGAATGTTAAATTAAACTTTAATCAGATCCAAATGGTCTGTCTCATTACTTTTAGCTAGATATAATTTTGATTTATATCGCCAATCACGCATTGTTAATAACGTCATATAACCGTGTGTCCCAAACAAGCCTCGGCTTAATTTTAAAGACATGGACTGTTATTCAGTACAGGCAGTTGTACACCAGGGGTTTTAATTTGAATCTATCAAAGCCAGACCAGAGTTGTGGCCTTTGACTTAGTCTAAATATGCATAAAAAGTGCCTACGTTTGTTTCACATGTATCTCAAAAAGTATTTGACCCAGTATCATGAAACTACAGGAATATTACTCAGCATGTGGAGTTGTGCACTTATTGTTAGAGATAATGATCAGCCAGACCAGAGTCAAAGCCCTTGACATAGTCAAAAATCTGCATAAAAAGGCCTAAAAGTTTCGTCGCACAGATATCAAAAAGTATTTGACCCAGGGTCATGAAATATCATAGGAATATTACACACCTGTAATTTTGTTTCGGATTTCTGCCAGTCAGGCCGGAGTTTTGGTCCATGATTATCAAAAATATGCATAAATTGGATACAAGATTATGTCATATGTATCTCTAAAAGCTTTTTACTAAAAGTCATAAAACATTAGGGGATAGCATATGAAGTTGCGCACCTGGTGTTCTGTTTGGGATTTCACTCAACCAGACTGGAGTTATGGTCCTTGAATTAGTGCAAAACACGCATATAGTGCCTAAAAGCTTGTGTTGCATATATCTTAAAATCACATCATGATACATTCCATGGTACATTGGAGTTTAAACAAATGACAATTTATGATTAAATTTCACTTTACAACTTTATCACATTACTTTATCTCACTTTTAAAATGTTTCTTTTTCAACGTTTGGCAAGGAACACTTCCCAAACTACAGTAAAACAATGCATTGTCAAAATAAAATAAAAACATCATTTTCACAGCGCCATTCTTGGATGAAAAATGTAGATAGGGCCTCTTCAAACAGTCAGATATCAGTGCACCAACAAGTAAACAAATAAAACATAACCGTCTACCAGATTCATATCAAATCAAAGAAAATCATATCAAATATATAAATATGAATTACAATATTGAATTTCACCAGACAGCATGACCTTTTTGAAATACTGTTATATGATACAGACATTAAAGTTGAATACATTCTGCAACGTTTACGCAGCAAAAGATTTGATTGCCAATTATCTGATAATACTAAATACACTAATAGTTTAGTGCCTTACTACTATTAAAACAGCTATATTAAAGTTCCATAAAGCTCTTAACCTTATTTAAAAAAAGAGAAAGCAGCTATTCAAATAGATGTTATGCATAATTACATGGTAAGAAAAACTCTACTTTCAATATAACATGCCATGAGAAAACCAACATAGTGGCTTTGCGACCAGCATGGATCCAGATCAGTCTGCGCATCCGCGCAGTCTGTTCAGGATCCATGCTGTTCGCTTTCAAAGCCTATTGGAATTAAAGATACTGTTAGTGAACAGCATGGATCCTGACCAGACTGCGCGGATGCGCAGGCTGGTCTGGATCCATGCTGGTCGCAAAGCCACTATGTTGGTTTTCTCATGGAGCGGCTCATATGAAGTTATACTATATGGGTGTTAAAGGGAGGTAATCATAAACAACACTAATCAATAATAGTTTCTGCTATGTCGGGGAAACAAAGAAAAGTCCACACCCTTCTCTGTGCTTTCAATCAAAGTTACTTGTGAGACTGTACATCCTAAAAGCAGACCACACAATTCCAGTATGATCATTCTTAGTTATATAATATCATGTATCTGCCAGATGGCTATATATTGTGTATCTGCTCGATAGATAGCTATATATTGTGTATCTGCCAGATGGCTGTATATTGTGTATCTGCCAGATGGCTATATATTGTGTATCTGCCAGATGGCTGTATATTGTGTATCTGCCAGATAGCTATATATTGTGTATCTGCCAGATGGCTGTATATTTTGTATCTGTCAGATGGCTATATATTAAGTATCTGCCAGATGGCTATTTATCGTGTATCTGCCAGATGGCTATATATCATGTATCTGCCAGATGGCTATATATTGTGTATCTGCCAGATGGCTATATATAATGTGTCTGCCAGATGGCTATATATTGTGTATCCGCCAGATGGCTGTATATTGTGTATCTGCCAAATGGCTTTATATAGTGTATCTGCCAGATAGCTATATATTGTGTATCTGCCATCTGGCTATATATTGTGTATCTGCCAAATGGCTATATATTATGTATCTGCCAGATGGATATATATTGTGTATCTTCCAGATGGCTATATTGTGTATCTTCTAGATGGCTGTATATTGTGTATCTGTCAGATGGCTATATATTGTGTATCTGCCAAATGGCTATATATCATGTATCTGCCAGATGGGTATATATTGTGTATCTATCAGATGGCTATATTGTGTATCTGCCTGATGGCTGTATATTGTGTATCTGCCAAATGGCTATATATTGTGTGTCTGCCACATGGCTGTATATTGTGTATCTGCCACATGGCTATATATCATGTATCTGCCAGATGGCTATATTGTGTATCTGCCTGATGGCTATATATTGTGTATCTGCCAGATTGCTATATATTTTGTATCTGCCAAATAGGTATATTACTTGACCTGTTGCAATAGTTTGACAGTTTGAAGAGGCACTAGGCTAGCTACTGATCCGATAAAAAGTTTATTTTATCGCATATTCACTATTCGTTCATTGAACTTTCATTCTGTAAATTTAATGCAATTTGTTGATAACCATTCACTAAACTAGCTACTAGTCTAATAAAAAGTTTATTTTATTACATATTCACTTTTCAGTCAAGGAATTTTCATTCTGTAAATTAAATACAATAAAAAAGTGACAATTAGGTAGCTACTAGTCTAATAACAAGTCGATCTTTTACGTATTAACTTTTCAGTCAATGAACTTCCATTCTTTAAATTAAATACAATAAAAAAAAACTGATGCCGGGTAAACTAGTTACTAGTCTATTAAAAAGTTTCTTTTATTAAATATTTGCTTTTCAGTCAATGACCTCTATTCTGTAATTTAAATACAATAAAAAAACTGACAGTAAACTAGTTACTAGTCTAATAAAAAAGTTTACTTTATTACATATTTACTTTTCAGTCAATGACCTTTATTCTGTAAATTAAATACAATCTGTTGAACATCTACTATGTATTACATTGAGAGAAGTTAACCATGATAAAACTATGAGTGGAAATAATTTAACCTTTGGCTGGTTTTACGTTTGCGACCAGTGCAGACCATGATCACGTTCGTGCAGGCTGATCATGGTCTGCACTGTTCGCTATTCAGTCTGTAAATTTTCAGTGAACATCCCTTTGAATAATAAGTGGTATCACCCATATTGAATGATAGACCAGTCCATTTTAGAAATTTAGCAGGATAAATGTTAACATAGGACGAGACTATGACTGACCAATGGACTGACGATCTGGTATAGATTCTTTTCTAAATATTACACATAAAGACGAAAGCGTATGCATGTCTTTTCATATTGAATCTAGTAAACATGTGCAACAGATTAATAAAATACGAGGCTCTGTTGAACATTTAATCAGTTTTATTCAAAGATACATACATTCGATATGCACACTGTATTACCGGCGCCAGTGATGACAGACACCAGATTTTACAAACAAGTAATACGTAGTAATATTTTACCCTGACTAGTTTGGAAGCCTGTAACTTTTTCCAGAAAAGACCTGTATAGTTATATTTGGTGTACATGGTCCTGAGGGATGAATGTTTTCGTGTATAATCTCAAACTACTCGGGTTCATTCACTCAAAAGACATTTTGAAGCGAAAACAAAAACAAATCACCTTCTGGATCAAATATGTGATATTTAACTCGTCATGATTATTTCAGATATTAGAAAATCGAGTCCAAAACTACCTGATAATGTCTCCAGTCAGTGGACAACAGGTTCGGGAATACGAAAATGCCTTTGATTTATTTATACCATTATCACAACTAAATAACTAACCTACGTACCATTTGTCTGTAATATTTGGTGTCTGTCATCCAGGCAGTGATCTGTCATCACTGGCGTCGGTAATACCGTGTGATATGGAATGACACAAAAGTAACATTATTTTATCACGTGTTACCAAGACAGTCCGAATAACGCCCTCTATGTATGAAATAACTTTATATTAACATCAAAATGTTGTTACACTATTTTGATACCGAAAATATGATAATTTTGACTCTTTCACTCCAATAACATCAAAAAAGTGATAATTATATGATTTAACACTTGCTTTGTTATGATTATTTTATCAATTAGCGACAAAATATGTACTAAGAATCTTTATCGTCTGTAATCATAACTATGTGTGAACCACTATTTTGGCAGAAAAAGATACTTCCAAAGATCACAATTCTAGCAGTTTTACTTTAATACATGTATCTGGCATGTGTAGCGTATCTTCTATGGAATGAAATACGTTGCTGCCATCGGACTGTCACACAGCAAGTTGAATCAATGTCTGTTTCAATTAAATAGAATTTAAAGTTCTGCTGGATTCAGAAAACAACTCGTTTTCTAATTCCAGCGATTAGAACAATGTGCATTTCAAATTTTTTAATATTGACATTATGACATCTTCATGTTAAGCGTACGTCATGATGTTGCGCACGACGTTATGTGTGCACATTTTGGAAAATAAAAAAGTTACGAAATAAAAGGAAAATTTGTTTCTCTTAATGTTTTCGCTCGTGGGTAAGCCACTCATGAAAATACTGCATCTAGTGATCACTCAGTGAAAGACATTTCGATCTTGTAAAAACTGAAATAAACGAATGTCCCCTATTTATACAGAAAACTGACGCGAAATGTACACATAACACTGTTCATTTTACATTTATGATATAAATATGGAATGCCAATTCATTGTTCTCAAAGGCTTTGTAAAGAACATATAGTTACTGTCAATGATGCTATTTAATTCATTGCTATCTTTTTATCCTTTGAACAAACTAATATTTTAAAAAAAAAGGTTCTGCCATATCTGCAGGAAAAACTTGCTGGTTTAAAAGGCAATGGTTCTGCTTTATCATCAGAAGGGCATGCTCATATTAGAGGCAATGGTTCTGCCATGTCTGCAGAAGAACATGTTCATATTATAGTAATGGTTCTGCCATGTCTGCAGAAGAACACGCTCATATTAGAGTAATGGTTCTGCCATATCTGAGGCAGAACATGCTCATATAAGAGGCAGTGGTTCTGCCATATCTGCAGAAGAATACACTCATATTAGAGTAATGATTCTGCCATGTCTGCAGAAGAACGTGCTCATATTTGAGGCAAAGGTTCTGCCATATCTGCAGAAGAATATGCTCATATTAGAGGCAATGGTTATGCCATATCTGCAGAAGAACATGTTCATATTAGAGTAAGTAATGGTTTTGCCATGTCTGCAGAAGAACATGCTCATAATGGAGGTAATGGTTCTGCCATATTTGCAGAAGAATAGGCTGGTATTAGAAGCAATGGTTTTGACATATCTGCAGAATAATATGCTGGTATTAGAGGCAATGGTTTTGACATATCAGCAGAAGAATATGCTCGTATTAGAGGCAATGGTTTTGACATATCTGTAGAAGAATATGCTTGTATTAGAGGCAATGGTTCTGCCATATTTGCAGAAGAATATGCTCGTATTAGAGGCAATGGTTTGACATGTCTGTAGAAGTATATGCTGGTATTACAGGCAATGGTTTTGACATATCAGAAAAAATATGCTGGAGTTAGAGGCGATGGTTTTGACATATCTGCAGAATAATATGCTGGTATTAGAGGCAATGGTTTTGACATATCAGCAGAAGAATATGCTCGTATTAGAGGCAGTGGTTTTGACATATCTGTAGAAGAATATGCTCGTATTAGAGGCAATGGTTCTGCCATATTTGCAGAAAAATTTGCTCGTATTAGAGGCAATGGTTTGACATGTCTGTAGAAGTATATGCTGATATTACAGGCAGTGGTTTTGACATATCTGTAGAAGAATATGCTCGTATTAGAGGCAATGGTTCTGCCATATTTGCAGAAGAATATGCTCGTATTAGAGGCAATGGTTTGACATGTCTGTAGAAGTATATGCTGGTATTACAGGCAATGGTTTTGACATATCAGAAAACATATGCTGGAGTTAGAGGCGATGGTTTTGATATATCTGCAGAAGAATATGCTCGTATTAGAGGCAATAGTTTTGAAATATCTGCAGAAGTATATGCTCCTATTAGAGGCAATGGTTTAGATATATCTGCAGAAGAATATGTTGGTAGTAGAGGCATTGGTTTGACATATCTGCAGAAGAATATGCTAGTATTTAAGGCGATGGTTTTGACATATCTGCAGAAGAATATGCTCGTATTAGAGGCGATGGTTTTGACATATCTGTAGAAAAAGCTCTTTATTTGCGCAATTCCGCCCCAGTTGGTCAACGTAATAAGCCACCGAAACGCCAAGTAAAACTAAACAGAAAAAACAGAAGTAATTTTACTTCTGCTTAATACCAAAGAATTAATAAAAACACTCAGATTTATTACCAACATATTTTTATAAGAAGTATACAGATCTTTTATTTCCATTGAATTTCTGTAATTAAAATTGAAATGAAATTAAGATTAATTCGCTATCAGGAATACTAAATTAACATTTTACAATGATATCGCCAACACACATTGTAAATAACATCATACAACCGTGTACTTCAAACAAGCAAATCGGCTTAATTTTAAAGACAAGGACTGATATTCAGTACAGGAAGTTGTGCACTAGGGGTTTTAATTTGGATCTCACACAGCCAGACCAGGGTTATGACCTTTGACTTAGTTTAAATATGCATAAAAAAGGCTTACGTTTGTTTCACATGTATCTCAAAAAGTATTTGACCCAATATCATGAAACATTACAGGAATATTATTCACCATGTGAAGTTGTGCACCTGGGGTTTTGTAAGAGATATTAATCAGCCAGACCAGAGTTAAGGCCCTTGGCTTAGTCAAAAATCTGCATAAAAAAAGACATAAAAGTTTTGTCGCACATATCTCAACTTGAAAGCATTTGACCTAGGGTCATAAAACATCATATAAATATTATTCAGCATGTGAAGTTGCGCACCGCACCTGTAATTTTGTTTCGGATTTCTGTCAGTCAGACCAGGGTTGTGGTCCATGATTATCAAAAGTATTCATAAATGGGATACAAGTTTATGTTACATGAATCTCAAAAAGTATTTTACTTAGAGTCATAAAAAGGGATATAATGGACAAACATCTAGTTCATAAACTGTGAAATAATATGTGCTTCCCTGATACCATAGGTATAAAAACGCAGACTTTCCACCTCATGATACATTTCGTCTTCTTTCTTTAACCATTAGTCCGCTAAATTTATAAAATGGAATAGTCCATCATTCAATTTGGGCAATACCATTTATTATTGGAAGGGGTTTTCAATGAAAAATTACTGATTGACTAGCGAACAGTGCAGATCATGATCAGCCTGCACAGATGTGCAGGCTGTTCTTGGTCTGCACTGGTCGCAAAGGCAAAATCACTTGCCGCCAGCAGGTTAAAGGTTTATTGTAAAGTGGTTTCAGTTATTCTTGCTTTCCTGATGCCAAAGGTATGGAGACGCAGACGGACTACATCATGATACATTCCATAAATTTTTTATTTTTTATTCTTTTTCATTGCACCATTCATGGATGAGTATTGTAGATAGGCCATCTTCAAACTGTCAGACATCACTACACCAACAAGTAAACAAATTAAAACATAGCCGTCTACCTGATTCATATCAAATCAAAGAAAATCGTATCAAATATATAAATATGAATTATGATATTGAATTTCACCAGACAGCATGACCTTTTTGAAATAATGTATTATGATACAGAAATTAAAGTTGTATACATTATGTAACAGATTTGATTGCCAATAATCTGATAGTACTAAATACACTAATAGTTTAGCGCATTACTACTATTAAAACAGCTATATTAAAGTTCAGTAATGCTCATAATCTTATTTGAGCCATGCCATGAGAAAACCAACATAGTGGGTTTGCGACCAGTATGGATCCAGACCAGCCTGCGCATCCGCGCAGTCTGGTCAGGATCCATGCTGTTCGCTAACAGTTTCTCTAATTGCAACAGGATCTGAAAGCGAACAGCATGGATCCTGACCAGACTGCACGGATGCGCAGGCTTGTCTGGATCCATGCTGGTCGCAAACCCACTATGCTGGTTTTCTCATGGCACGGCTCATTTAAAAAAGAGAAAGCAGCTATTCAAATAGATGTTATGCGTACATGGTTAGAAAAACTGTACTTTCAATATAACATATCAACTTATTCTATATGAGTGTTAAAGGGAGGTAATTATAAACAACACTAATCAATAATGGTTTCTGCTATGCTAATTAATATTCAAAACTATTTCGCAAATACACGAGGAAACAGTTATCAGAAACAGGGTTTTAACAAGAAATAAATATCGTTTTCGATGGCAGCCACATTATAAAAATGCATTATGAGCCTTTAAGCAGACAGCAATCCGTTTCCACTGAATTTTATGTGTCTTACTTTTACTGCTCTTGCTGGCATACAGGGTAAAAACAAACTTTCATTTTAGTCGGGAAAACAAAGAAAAGTCCACACCCCTCTCTGTGTCTTCAGTCAAAGTTACTTGTGAGACTGTACATCCTCATAGCAGACCCCACAATTCCAGTATGACTATTCGGAATTATATAATATCATGTATCTGCCAGACTGCTATATATTGTGTATCTGCCAGATTGCTGTATTTTGTGTATCTGCCAGATGGTTGCATATTGTGTATCTGCCAGATGGCTATATATTGTGTATCTGCCAGATGGCTATATATCATGTATTTAGATGGCTATATATTATGTATCTGCCAGATGGTTATATATTGTGTATCTGCCAGATGACTATATATTATGTTTCTGCTAGATGGCTATATATTGTGTATCTGCCAGATGGCTGTATATTGTGTATCTGCCAGATGGCTATATCTTGTGTATTTGCCAGATGGCTGTATATTGCGTATCTGCCAGATGGCTAAATATTGTGTATCTGCCAGAAGGCTATATATTGTGTATCTACCAGATGGCTATATATTGTGTATCTGCCAGATCGCTATATATCATGTATTTAGATGGCTATATATAATGTTTCTGCTAGATGGATATATCTTGTGTATCTGCCAAATGGCTATATATTGTGTATCTGCCAAATGGCTATATATTGTATATTTGCCAGATGGCTGTATATTGTGTATCTGCCAGATGGCTAAATATTGTGTATCTGTCAGATGGCTATATATTGTGTATCTGCCAGATGGCTATATATTGTGTATTTGCCAGATCGCTATTTATCATGTATTTAGATGGCTATATATAATGTTTCTGCTAGATGGCTACATCTTGTGTTTCTGCCAAATGGCTATATACTGTGTGTCTGTCAGATGGCTGTATATTGTGTATCTGCTTGATGGCTAAATATTGTGTATCTGGCAGATGGCTATATATTGTGTATCTGCCAGATGGCTATATATCATGTATCTGCCAGATGACTTTATATTATGTATCTGCCAGATTGCTATATTACTTGATCTGTTGCAATAGTTTGACAGTTTGAAGAGGCTCTAGACTAGCTACTGGCCCGATAAGGTTTATTTTATTGCATATTCACTCTTTGGTCATTGAACTTTCATTCTGTAAATTTAATGCAATTTGTTGATTACCAGTCACTTAACTACCTACTAGTCTCATAAATAAGTTTATTTTATTAAATGTTCACTTTTCAGTCAATGAACTTTCATTCTGCAAATTAAAAACAACAATTAAAACCGACAATTACCCAGTTACTAGTCTAATAATAAGTCGATTTTGTTACGTATTCAGTCTTCAATTCTTTAAATTTAATACAATAAAAAACTGACGCCGGGTAAACTAGTTACTAGTCTGTTAAAAAGTTTCTTTACATATTTACTTTCCGGTCAATGACCTCTATTCTATAAATCTACTACGTATTACATAGAGAGAAGTTAACCATGATTAAACTATGAGTGGTAATAATTTAACATGGGACGGGACTTTGACTGACAAATGGACTGACGATCTGATATAGATATTTTTCTAAATATTACACATAAAGAGGAAAGTATATGCATGTCTTTTGATATTGAATCTAGATCTAGTAAACGTGTGCAATAGATTATCCTAACATGACTCGATTTGACTTCCACTGAAACAAAGAAGAAAACCAAGCTATGTTTATTCTGCGATAAACAACAGTTGACGCGCGGACCGGTAAGAGAGCATTATGACGCCAATAATGACGTCAAGTTGCCGTCAAGTTGCCGCATGACGTTCGATACATTACTCCTCGGGTAAATGAAGTTCAGCATAATATTTATTAAAATACGTCAATGAGCATGTCAGAATGACAACAATCAAGGCCGTCTTGTGATTTATCGTCTAATTTATAGAGTGTATAAATAGGGATAAAACACTGTTTTGCTATAATTTATTTCGATTCTAGTATGTTCTTTATTGTAAAATTGATATCAAGTATAATGGAACTGTTTCTTCGCGCAAGCATGACGCCAATAGTAGGTCTTTGTTTATACACGCCAGGGCCGGAAACGGTTAGTCATATTAGAATATGTTATAATTCATTTTTCTGACGTCACACTTATTACGTCATACTTTCTTGAAAGTGGCATAGCGGCACGCTGAAATGAAACCAATAGAACACAGGCAAATATTTAAAGGATGTCGTCAAATAAGTATAGGTTATAGATCATTTATTGAACTTCTAATGCAATTAAGTTTGCCGAAACGGAGCGTAGCGTAGTGAAGGCAAAACTTAATGCGTTAGAAGTTTAATAAGTGTATCTATAACCTATTTATAGTTTAAACGTCCCATTTCATTTAACTGACAGGTTAAAGAAACAAAAAGCTCTCTCTGAAGTAAACTAAACCACGCCTCCTCAGTCTCTTTGAATTCATTGGCTGGTCTTATCTTCACTCATGATGGAGAAGTACATGTTTACTACAACTTTATACAAGGTCATTTTAGTGCCATCCTTTAGCAAAACAGCTGGAAGATTTTAATTTAGTTACATAGTAGACGACTAAGTCTTATCGAGTAGTCTGTGGAACACAATTTTATATTCTTATTCAATGGAAATATAATATGCAGGTTTAACTCGTAATGATCTAACAGTACAATTAAAGCAACTGAGTGTATATCAAAATCCCCTTGATCAAAATCCCCTCCACTGAAAAATGACTGGGTGTTACAAAATCCCCTTCACACACTTGCAGGGGTTATCATAATCCCCTCTGTGATTAACATTATAGATATATAGATATCAGTGCTCCAAATTATATTATGTTTGCTAAAGGCATTGTATTTACATGCTTCATGCAATAGACTTTTAAGTTGTATATAGTTGTATTTGAACTTGATGAAATAAGTAAAAATCACAGAGGGGATTATGATACCCCCTGCAAAAGTATGAAGGGGATTTTGTAACACCCTGTCATTTTTCAGTGAAGGGGATTTTGATCAAGGGGATTTTGATTGTCTCCCAAAGCAACTACATGTATACTGAATAAAACAAGACAAAGTAAAATCTAAGTGCACCCTGGTTTTTTTAGACCAGTAGAGGAAGTGAAAGGTGCAGAAAGGTCAAACTTGAACTATGAAAGTACAGCTTGCATTAAAATGAAACTAAAACATAATTTGATATTTGAGCCGCGCCATGAGAAAACCAACATAGTGGGTTTGCGACCAGCATGGATCCTGACCAGACTGGATCCATGCTGTTCGCTTTCAAAGCCTGTTGGAATTAGAGAAACTGTTAGCGAACAGCATGGATCCTGACCAGACTGGACTGTGCGGATGCGCAGTCTGGTCTGGATCCATGCTGGTCGCAAACCCACTATGTTGGTTTTCACATGGCACGGTTCATTTATCTATTTGGTCCGTTTATTACATAGACACATTATTTCTTTTATGCAGTCCCTGCTTTGGTAATTGCTCCGCCTCCTAGAATGTGGGAAATCCATAGTAGGCGGAACAATGAATACTCATTAATTTTGAACTACTTCATGATTAAGTGGATCAGATTCTTCAGTTATGAAACAATATGAAAAAAAATTGGTTACTTTTTTGAAAATCCCTCGCTTGTCATTGGATAAAAACGATGTTTGAACTATAATAATCCTTGATAACGTGTTAGTGTCGAAATGGTATATCTCAGACAGTGAAATGGTCTTCAATAAAATCATTGTTTAGATGCCTATTATTATATCACAGGGGCCGTGTCCTCTTAAAATAATTCCTTCGCATCAAAACTCGAAACGATGGTTCTATTCAACGACAAATCACTGTTTTAGATATATCATTTCTTAGATAATTTTAACGTCAGAATGTTGTTTCACTATTGCAATACCGAAACTATCATTTTACTGACTCAAATGACATCAAAAATGTGATAAATTATAATTATTTATTACCTCATTTAACACTGCTTTGTCAGGCGCGTAGCTGGGACATTTTTCATAGTACACAGAGGTAATGTGGGGGTCGGGGTATCCTCCCCTTGATTATGTTTTAATGTGAGAACGGCAAATGGTGCATTTTAGCGTATAGATCTATTTGAAGCATAAATATTTCACGAATAACTTATTCTTTCTCATTTCTTTTATATAAAATGTATTGTTTTACTAGATATTCGTGTAAGATTGCACACGTAAACTTAGTCCAACTCGTGGCGTAATTATCACTTTTATTTTAATTTCAGTCTGATAAAATATACATGGAAATAACATATATTAGGCTATAGTGAACCAAAAATAGTCCTTTTGACATTGTACTAACATACCGATTCATGAAACAAATATTAAAAACATAACGTGACTGTTGATATATCCCAACAATATCAAATACCAAGTATAACACTGAAATCTTAAAGTAATAGCTTTAAAGAATCTTGTTTAAGGTCTTCTGAAATATAATACATATAATTTAGTACCTTATTATGCCATTGAAAAAAAATTAATTACCAATAATAAAGAAAGAAGATATTTATCTAACTGGATGTCACACACTCTAATATCATACCCGGGCAATAATTTGGTATAATTATTTGATTTCTGTTTGATTATTTTTCTTTAATAATGTGACCATGGAATAATTGATAATTGTGTACATTTAAAGACACATCTGACAGTTTCCTATATGTATATATGCAACAATTTTCTTAAGGACAGAATTTCTTCAAACTTTTGTTCTGACTGAGAATCAAGTTTAAAGCGGAAATATGTATTAAAATCATAGGTACCGGTGCTAGATCTTGAATTATGCAAAGAAATAGATTAGCAAATTTAATTGTTATGCTTGCCATATTTTCACTACGCAGCTGCGGATCTGCGTAATGGCAGCTATGCGTGCCCCGCAAGGTCGATTAAAATGGACAATTATGAAATGCGTTGTCACACAGCAAGTTGAATTAATAACGCCTGTTTAAATTAAATAAAATTTAAAGTTATTTTGGGAAAATGAAAATAAAAATATGAAATAAAAGGAAAATTTGGGGTTTTTTAACATATTGCTCGTGGCTACGCCACTCGAGAAAATACCGCACCTAGTGTTCACTCAGTGAAAGACCTCTAAATCCAGCGATCACAACAATGTGAATTTCAAATTTTCTAATATGGACATTATGACATGCTCATGTTATGCTTGCGTCATGATGTTACGCGTGAAGTTATGTGTGCACATTTTTGGAAAATAAAGTAAAAGTTATGAAATAAAAGGAAGATTTTTTTTTTAACGTTTTTGCTCGTGGCAACACCACTTGTAAAAAATACTGCATCTAGTTTTATCTCAGTGAAATACATTTTGATCTTGTAAACACTGAAACAAAAAATGTCCCGTATTTATATAAATATTGACGTAAAATGTACATATGACACTGAATACAACATTTTACATTTATAAAGATAAATATGGAATGCCAATTCATTGTGTTAAAACGCTTTGTAAAGAACATGTTTACTGTCCAATATGCTATATAATTCATTACTATCTTTTTATCCTATTTTAAAAAAAGTTAACAAGTAAAGCAACGGGGCGAGTTAAGCCATGGTTGATTTATTATTAACTCATTCGTTGATTCAGTATTGCAATATTTTGTAAAGAACATAATGATGCTATTTAATTCATTGCTATCTTTTTATCCTTTGAACAAACTAATATTTAAAAGAAAGGTTAACAAGTAAAATTCGGGGGCGAGTAAAGCCATGTTTGATTTATTATTAACTCATTCGTTAATTCAGTATCGCAATATTTTACGGTGATATTAAGAAGAAATTTTGTTTGATTACCTCTTGATACCAACAGCTTCTTATAAAAGGCGTGGTATTACAGATTGAAGATATTAACAATCGCTGAAATATTTATAGATCCCCATATAGAATCATAAGACAAGCTTTTGTATTTATTTTGTCTGTTTATTGACTCTAGAATTACACTTAAAATCCACCCTTATTTAACTTACTCATTCATGTTTACGGTCTCTGTGTTGTGGCTTTTGGATACTATGGTCGTTATCATGAGTAATGCAAGCCAAAGTTTCCGAAACCTTATAAATAAAATATCTTAAATGACATATATTTATTCTAAACTGAAAGCTTGACAAAGGGGGTAACACCTCTACAAAATAGTTTTAGTCATTATATGTGTTATTTGACTTTACGAAAAAACATTAAGATTAATATATGTGTATATGACGGCTTTTTGAAAAATTCACACATAAAAAAAGACGAGGATTTATCTGGATTTGTATATCTGATGTAATTATTAACAATTTGTTTTCAATTTTCTAGAATTTTTATTTTCAATCAGTTCATGCATTAAAAGAAGAATTGTTTATTTTAGAACTAAAATTTATTAAAATATTTTAGAAGATCGCAGTAGATTTATTTGATATCTGGAATCATAGGACAAGCTTTTGTACTTATTCTTAAATTACCTGTTTATTGACTCTAGACGTACATTTAAAATCCAAACCTTATCTAACTTACTCATTCATTTTTATGATTTACAAGCCCAATAACTGATACTGTTTCATTGAAAGTGGTACCTTTATACACAATACATCAGTACATAAACTATAATTATGTCGGTGCGACGTTAAACCCAACAACAACTTATTGCTTGTACACCATTTATAGAATAACCTGACTCAAAACAGCAAAGTAATATACTGTATTTTAGAATTATATATTTTTTTTTTGCCAATGCAACGTTATTTGTTTTATAAATTAAAACATAACAAATCATATGGCTTTTTTACACATTCTTTAAAACATATTAACAAAGGTAGCCAGTATTGTTGGGGGATTGTGATGGGTACGAATACAAGCTATGAAGGAAAGAGTAGTAGTATGTGTAGAAGTGAGAACTTTGGGCTTCTACAGGAAATTATTAAAATGTAGAATGTATTTAGTGCTATATGACATATTTCGGAGGGCGTGCGATATCGGTAGACGAATTATTGTATCATTTTTCATTTAGTAAAGTTCATTTTGTATGAAAATTTGACGACAGACATCCATATCTCATAGGTTTTAACATGGGCTGTTGAAGAAACCCCTAACAATGACTGTTTTAAAATGTTCAAAATGTCCATTGATGACCAAATGAGGTTAACATCCTGTGAAGTGACTTTTATTTAATTAGTAAATTTTTTTACAAAAGCGGAAGTTTAGCAAATATTTTAAGTTATAATAAACAATAATGCTTTAATAACTTTACACTAAATGACCGCCTTCACCTGTATTGATACGTTAATCATCTCTTCTGTTAATTGTAAATGAACAGTAAAAAGATGCTGCCGGTGACAGCCAGAACACACGCGTTATCCATACAAACGATCTTGAAAGCATCAGCAATTCATGAAAACATTTTTGCTTATTTTCGGCTTAAAACTTTAATGTAAATTACATTACACAGTATTCTTTAAAATATCAATCTAAAAAAAACTTTATATGAGTCTTACTGTATGACTTTTCTTAGCTATACAACTAAAGCCGCATCAGCGTACGTAGACTTTTTGAAAAGGGCGAAATTCTAAGGTTAAACAGGATGGCTTTTGAACGTTTGAATCACTAGAGACCTCACATATGTTTATCTGCCTCCGACCCCGCAAACCTTAGCGGAATGGTTTAAGTACAGACATTGTGTCATGCTCTTTCACTGCTGCGAAATCGAAGATGATTTTTCTACTGTGAGGAAGTTATCCAGCAAAATCAACAGAAGTAAAAGCAAAATTTTTACTTTTGGACTTAGTTACGAACAAAAAGGTAGCGGACCCTTTGACAATCGGCAATTTAGATGCGATATTATATTCTCATGTACCTTCATCGTTTTCTCTATCTGATATATAAAAGCTTTATTATAATCCTAGAATGTTATTGTTAATCAATTTTTGTTCCTAGTTTCTATATGTTCTGATCATATATACACAGTTTGTTTATGATCTGATCATATATAAATATATAATAATAGGGGATATTTGATTTTTTACAACATTTCTTTTACGATAGTATACGTTTGCACTCGTTTTCTATTCCCATTGTCTTATTCTAAGTATTTCAATGTGGTAATTAAACAATAACAATCTAGTTTTAGGGTATGTATAATATCATTTGGTTGCTTTGAAAGGCGACTGTTGCTCATACAGTAATCTAGTTATCTACAAGTTGCTTTAAAGTCTCTCATAATTCATTTATGAATGGCATACGTATATTTTAGGTAAAACATGCTTTAATGTTTAATGATGATGTTTATTTGAGCCGTGCCATGAGAAAACCAACATAGTGGGTTTGCGACCAGCATGGATCCAGACCAGCCTGCGCATCCGCGCAGTCTGGTCAGGATCCATGCTGTTCGCTAACAGTTTCTCCAATTCCAATAGGCTTTAAAAGCGAACAGCATGGAGCCTGACCAGACTGCGCGGATGCGCATGCTGGTCTGGATCCATGCTGGTCGCAAACCCACTATGTTGGTTTTCTCATGGCACGGCTCATTTATTTTTTTTTCTTTTGGCTGTAAATCTGCTCGAGATTTTCGCTAGTAGTAAAAGTGATCATTCAAAGTTTACTAGTCAAGCCGTCCAGATGTGTAAAATATCGAAGTATTTTCGTATATCTTGTATAAAACCAAAACATTGTCAACAGTTTAAAATTATTATATCATACCATATACCATACCATTACACATGGCCCACAGTATCTATTTCTAATTTTAGATTTGCAGTTTGGCATGTGTAGCAATTGTGAAACAAATTGAGGACTCTATTTTCATCATATAAAATAAGTTTAGTTTTCACATACATTGTATAATAATAGATGTTTATAGTTTTGCGCTTTAAGATTTTAATAATATCATATCTAATGGAAAACATCGATTTATCGTTTAGGAAATTTTTTTTGCTATAGTGCTATTCATGTTTTTGTGTCGCAATTAGCGAAACTTTAAATTTTGCTTCGAGATTGGGTGTTCATGTCACGGGTAGGCCTGCCTTGGACCCCCTTCTTTAAACCCACTCCACGGCAGAATAGGGTTGAGTATCCTATTGCATCACACCTGATTTTGGTTTTTTTTCAGAAACAGAAATAATTTATACTAAAATTACAAATATGTTTTCATAAAGATAATATTTTTATCACTTTAAAATCAATTAGAATTTGATGAATGAGATGAATGAGAAGATGTGTATCATTTTGACAGTATTTACTTCCTGGTTGGACAGTTGATTGGGGCTTGATGGCTTGCTAATGATCCGCCAAGCCTAATTCAATCTTTTGAAGTTATATGGTCATTATGCCCATTTGAGTGTAACAAATTAGAGTGGAGATTTGTTTGAAAAAAAAAATTGGATTACAAATAAGTATTTTGTGGGAACCTATACATAAGTCTAAATGTAAATCAAATACAAAATTCATATTCTAGTTCACTGCTCCGAAGTTTTCTTGAATATTATGGAATACATGTGTTTTACGGATAAAATCCTTATTAAAATATGTTGCGTGACTAATAATGAGTTCATCAAAAAATAAAATGTGTATAAAGGGAAGTAATAATAAGGATGAATATATTGCAAGAGCTTCTGAGTCGGACATTGATGGACATATATCTGTTCGTCAAATTTTAAGTGAAACAATATTGTTTTGTTTGATGAAGCATTGTCTGTATTTTGACGATTGAAAGAATATTAATACTATAGAAATACTAAAGAGACTATTCCTGAAACTGTGTCTTTCAACATGCCAGGCAACAAAGGTAGTGCTGCCGCCGCGGCCAATTCTACAACAAAAGGACAACCAAAGCTGTCCTCAAATAGTAATATTATGGAGTTTCTAAAGTCACTCGAGGCAAAAATCGATTCATTAGATAAAAGGGTGTCTTCTTTTGAAAAGGATATTAAAACGTTGTTTACGCAGATTCATGATCCTAGGAACTCCTGTTTTGAAAGTTTCAAAAAAATTGATGAACGTATTGAAAGGATTGAATTCATAATGGGAGAATATCAGTCTCGCATTCAGAAAATTGAACGGGAAAATGGGGATCTAAGAGACAAATTAACATATTTGAAATCCCAGACAATGCGCAACAATCTTGTTTTTGGAGGTAAGAAACTACATGAAATCCTCCCCAACAAGCTGGAAATTGCTCAAACCACCGTTAAGTCTATGAAAATTGAGCGTATACACAGGATCGGTGAACAAAGTGATAAATCTTTTCAAGGTACGTGTCGCAAAGTAAATTTGTAGGTTAATACCGAACTGTTGCTGGTTTTTATACATGTACCCGAACACCATGTATTCTGAAAGTTTAATTACTTTATGAGATTGCCTTTCTGAAAGAATCTTAAAATTTTCTGGTCTTGTGGATATGATATAAATATAAAGTCTCGCATTTTAGGCAACGCAACTGCGGTTGATGTTGCCCGGCTTTGCAAAAGGAAGAAACCACTAATGTATTGTTGTGCTGTTAACTACAACCCCATGTGCACAGTTCTTTTCATCTATCTGCCTTCAACACTACTAGCCCCTTTCAGGTATTATTTACAAAAGCGTAGTCAATGTAAGAAAAATAGTTTACAAAAGTATAGACAGTGAGTTATTTAAGTGGGGAATTAATACTAGAAACAGTTAAAAATGTTAGATATACATACAGTGATAGTCAAATCAGGTTAGACACAACAAATAACATGTATGTTGGAATACTGCCTGCTTGAAACATTCAAATTGAACAAGAGACTGATATCAGATGAGAGGTTGTTTTGTTAGAAAAGTATGCCTGGAAAAGAGAAAAAAAAGTTTGGAAACTTTATAGATTTGTAAAAACAATCTGGGACAGGAATAGCTAACACTGAATGGAAATTTTGTAAATTATTATTAATTATGTATCAGTTGGTCTGTTCCATTTGTGCAGATTTTGTTAATATGAATGAATTCGGTGCCTGCTTTTTTAAATTTTGTCGTATGGCGATTTCTGTGATATGCAGATTCCACAACCTAAGATCTCTTCTGTTTAGTTCTACTCATTGTTTTCTCATTAAGGACAAAGTCATTAATTTGACTGGAGATCATGCGCCGCGTTTTTATGGAACTGCATTCGGTGTATCATTGAAGGTTCAATATACTACCGTAGGAATACATCTGAAGGTGTCTCCAAATGATATGTTGGTACTTATGACATATGTATTTGTTGAGTTCTTTTCAACCCGGGGCTAGAGGGCATTCTGTAGGGTGTGTCAAGGTCTTGTTGTAGTTTATTGCAAGCAGTCGTGTTGATGACAGTAAGACAGCTGTGTCATCAGCCAAGTGTAGAACCTGGGATTTCACATGACTAGTCATTTATATATAGAAGAAAGAGTACAGGCTCAAGGGCAGACCTTTTGGGTACACCTGATGTTACAGGAACTTAAATAGATTTCTCACCCTCGAGGACAACACCTGAGTCTTGCTTATCAAAAAGCAGCGAATTCGGATAAGAAAACAGGTCCTGATACCATGCCTATGAAGTTTGTAAAGTAGTTTAGTCAGAAGCTTTACAAAAAATAGAAAAGAAAGATCTCATATGTCTCTGAATCTATTTTGTAGTTTATAAAGTAAAATGGTTGGAAATGCTAGATGCAATGATAAAATTATGTTCTGTCAGTTTACAAAGAAAACAGGTAAATGTGATAGGGATTACTCTGGGGTGGGCATCATTTCCTGTTGTCCAATCTGATGGCAAAGTTCCACATTCAAGAGATCTTGTGGATAAGAATTTTAAGGATAGGTTCAACCTAACATTGAAGCTCTTTAATAACAAATTGTTTGATGTTGTCGAGACCAGCAGCTTTTTCTGTTAAGATTTGACAACAGTTTGTGAAAGCAAGTAGACTTTCAGAAATGGCTGTCTGCTTACAGAACGGGAACCAGTACATAGAAAAAGTGTGCAAGACATGTAAATAACGTTTCAAGCTTTCAAACTTTATAACGGAATTCCGTAAATGGTAATGCCCTATTTCTTTAAGATCTTGAATTGCTTGTACAGGGCACTAATTTTATCTCTATACCACATGCGTGTTGTTATAATTTTATTCGCCATGACATTGTTGTTTTTGGTAATTCGATAGAAGATTTACAGACAAGTTTGAACAAGTTATATGAGAATTGTCAGTACTGGAACCTTCAAGTTAATACGAGTAAAATCAAAGCTGTAGTCTTTCGTAGAAGGGGTCCGGTCAAATAGAATACTGTGAAATCATTAATATTCGTGGGGGACTAATTTTCGTGGATTTCGTGGTTGAGTCAATCCACGAAATTTAATCCCAACGAACAAGTAAAATTCCCACTCATTTTATATTCAAAAAAAATGAAATCCACGAATTCATATCCCCACGAAATTGCCGTTTTGACCAAAACCACGAAATTTCATGCCCACGAAATTAAATGATTTTACAGTAAACGACGACATTACAATAATGAGCCAGTCGAAAAATTAAACGATTTCAATTACCTAGATGTTGTGTTCAAATAGATTCGGGATCTTTTAATTTTAACAACCAGTAAAGCGCTAAAAACCTTAAATATTCTTCTAGGAAATATCGATAGAGATGACCTTAGCCCTTTAATATCACTGCAATGATTTGACTCCTTTGTAGGATCCATCCTGAATTACGCATGTCCGGTCTGGCGACTTAATGAATCGAAGGAGATAAAACGAGTACTCATAAAAATTTGCAAATCCATATTAGGTGTCAAGCTAAGTACAAGTAATGCTGCTGTAAACGGGAGATTAGGGAGGTACTCGTTATTCATAACTAGATATATACAAATAATTAAATACTGGTACCGATAATATTATATTGAAAAATATATATCTGAATGTCTGTAGTTAGTGTGATAATGGTGTTAATTATCATTATTTTTATTTTGCAATTACATAGATCACAACATTAGCACACATTAAATTATATAACTGGGCTAGTAAAGTCAAAAATTTGTTGCATGATCTTGGATTTGCTGAAGTATGGGATTTCTCAGACAGTGTAGAAATGAATTTATTCCTACCGATAATTAAGTAAAGATTAATAGTCTGTGACTTTCAGCAGTGGCGTACTGACTTAAGAAATAATAGCGTGTTTACACATATACACTTCTATATTAAAGAAGATATTTGCTTTGAAAAATACTTAAATCCATTTCAAATTAAAACTTTCAGGTGTGCTCCAACACGAATTCGTGCGTCTGCTCATCGGCTCCGTATTGAGTCTGGGATGTACGTCATGAAAGAATATGCCAGTTGTGTGATTTAAACGTTGTCGAAGACGAGTACCATTTCATTTTAAGGTGTAAAGCATATGAGCAAATAAGATGTTATTAAACGATATTATTATATCCACCCTAGAATTATGTTTACATTTACGCTATTGTTACAGTCCAGAAACATATCCATCTTACTAAATCTATGTAAAATTATCATAAAAACAAATAATAGTCAAAATAAACTATCTACATATTTGTAGAATACCAGTTAGCAGATTGAGAAAATGTATCATAATGGAACTTTGTAATTTTTGTATAATTAAGAATCTCTCAGGGTTTAAATTGAATGATATATCTCACCTGCACTTTAATTCTGTTCATTCTACACTTTGTATGGCGAGTTAATGATTGAGTTATTAAACTTCAATTACTTCTTCTTTTTCAGTCTAGCACATGTGAATTTCTTTGATGAAAATATGTTTTCCTTTTTATTCCGCAATTTTTACATATGTTTTGTCATAATATAGTTATTTTCATTTGTATGCTTTACCTTGAGAATTGTATAATGTATATGTATATTTAAAGGTCCATAAAGCTTTAATTTTTTGTTTTAAAAACAGATGAAACAGTTTTTCCAAATAGATGTTAATATGTGTACTTACATGGTTTGAAAAGCACGACTTTGAAAATTGCAAATAAACTGTTATTGTTAGAGCCATAAAGGGGGAGTAATGAAAAATAAAACACTTAAGTATATTCAGCGAGATTAAATGTAAAAGAAAGTAATTATTAAAAATAGGACTTAACAAGAAATAAATATATTGTAGGGATAACGCATGTTTTTTTGTGTTATAACATCTGCAGAATCCCGAGGGATTGGTTGGTACAAGAGCCCGTTAGGGCGAGGGTATCAACGTATCCCGAGGGATTCTGCAAATGTTATAACACGAAATGAACATGTGCTAACGCTATTCTAGCATAAAACGCTTACAAACAGCTGATAAATGGATAAAATGTCTCTCAACGTCATTAATTTTCCACCAAATGCGCGGGAATGTCTAAGTTGTTTTTTTACGTTGACGTCATTTCGTTTTGAATAATCCGTTTTGGGGCCGAATGACGTTTACGCTTTGCCACGGAACGCGCATATATAAAAAGGTGTTATAACAGCACGCGAGCGCGAGAATCTCTCTGTTAACACACGTTTTCTCTCCTGTTAAAGCACCCCCGAAAAGTGGCAAGAACAGCAGTTTTATGCTAGAATTTATGTTCATAACGGAAAATGTGGCAGCCATTTATTTTAAACAAAGGCATTATGAGCTATTAACAATGTACCTGTAGTGTACTCGTTAAATAAAATTTCTGTTCTGTTCTGATAAGTGGACATTAACGTACGTGACAAAATCAGTAACAGGTGGGATAACAAATTTGTAATAACAATCTCATTATTTTTTAGCGTTATAAGTGGGCTATTAGTAGAAAAATGTGGTAGGTATTTCAACCACAATTTGTATAAAAGTTTTTGAGTATAGTAATTAATCGTATCAACGTTTCTACTAATGCCTTCATCAGGATAATTCATATACAAATATATATATATATATAAGTCACGGTCAAATATTAAAGCTATTATAACACACCTAAATTTGTCTTTTCAACCATAACATAATATATGAAAATTAAATGAAGGAAACAAAAGAGCCTTGCCAATTTCGGAGAGAAAAATATATTAAGATAAAATATTTACCTTTACACATTTTCACATTCAAGAATTGGTAATTAGACTGTTTCATTAACTATATATATGTTTTTTTCCCCAACAATCAGTTTGTACGTACAGTGTTTACAGCTCCGTGCTGAAGTTAACCTGTCCTTTTTGCATGTTATATTCAAGAGCTGCAAACAAAAAAAGAGGTCAGATTATTCAAGCAGAAATATGAGCCGTGCCATGGGAAAACCAACATAGTGGGTTTGCGACCAGCATGGATCCAGACCAGCCTGCGCATCCGCGCAGTCTGGTCAGGATCCATGCTGTTCGCTAACAGTTTCTCCAATTCCAATAGGCTTTAAAAGCGAACAGCATGGATCTATGGATCCATGCTGGTCGCAAACCCACTATGTTGGTTTTCTCATGGCACGGCTCATATGTATTATACACAAAAATAAGAAGATGATTTTGTAGCTTTTTCAAAGTTTGCACTGTTTAGTGGTGATTGTAAACACTAAATGTTACTGCAGGGATGTCGAGAGTTTTTTTATCATACAATGGTGGCAGCTTCATCAAGTTTGTTGTAACGAGTACGACCATTGGTCATTGGCTATCCATGATTAAAAGTCATGGCATTTTCCTGCTAAGTACCGAGATAAAATATGAAAGAAACCGTTTGTTTCTTGATATATATATAAATTTAACAATAAAAAGATATGTTCACATCAGTATATAAATGTAAGCATATAATACCTGTTTTTGAAATCAAAAATGACTACTTACTGTAGTTATCGGTTGATAGTTTTAACTTATAACCGTTTTTGTATGCAAAGGATTACATTTAACATTTCAAATATGTTTGTGCAAGAAACTGAGTTATAGAAAATTAAAACATAACTTTGATGTATTTAAGTAAATGCAAAGCCATTCTTAAACTGGAATAATAGCACACTGTACGGTTGTCTAAATGCACAAAAGGAGCTACACGTACATATATATTTAACTTAATGTTCCATCAGTAACCAAGATTTCCAATTTATTTACACAAATTTATGATTTTATGAAACTTGCCACCATATCAAATATCAGTCATTGAAATATATTAACGTTATTAAGTTAAGATAAGTAAACATTAATTTTGAAACAAGAAATATCTTTAAAAAAGATGGTCGGCGAATTGTAATAAGGAAAGAAGTTTATGAAATTTTCATCTGACATTCATCTTTCATCTAACATTTTTCAAATTGCAAAACTAAACACCGCACTTTAACAATTTAAATTGTTCTGTTTAATTTTTCACAAAGGTTTAGTACGGTTGCAATTTTGTTTCGTTTATCCTTAGACGAATAATTACAGCAGTAGTTTGATGAAGATTCATCAAACGGTTCATGAGAAGAGGTCATTAAAAGTGTTTATATTTTTAACTAAATTAGTCCCTATCCCCATTTGTAACAAAATAGCTGGAGACCTCACGATATTGTTACACACCAAGTTTGATAAAAATCCATTACATTTTAGTGGTTAATGCGAAGAAAGGCATATCTATTTTAGCTATAGTGGTCCCTAATAGGGCCCAAGTTCTTATATAAATAAATTTGGAAGAGGACCTTATAATGATGCTCCAGACCAAGTATGACAAAGATCCATCAAGCTATTCATGAGACGCTGTCTAAAGGCATTTCTAGTTTCTAGCTCTAGCAGCCCCTAAAAGGGGTCAAATGTCCCAACTGAACAAAGTTGGCTGCGGGCCTAATAAAGATGCTACAAATCAAGTTTGATGAGAATACATAAAAGATTTTTTTATTTTTAGCTTTAGCGGCCTCTAAAATAGGCCAACTGATCCCGCTTTAACAAATGCATATTCGCTATTCATGAATCTTTGGACTTTGACGTCACACCTATAAAAAAGTGAAGATCAAGGGACACATACAACTGCAATTATTTCAATATTTCTGTTTCATACGTAAAGTTTGATCGTAGTCATATCACGTAGATAAACTGTATGCAGCTTACCTTCATTTTGAATGAAATGAGATTCAGTCATTATATAGCATATACATAATAAAACAGATTTCAAATGAGTTCAATATTTGCATACTATACTAAAGAAAAATATTCATATATAATATATCAGTTAAATAATTTATTACAAATATATCAAAGCAAACAAGTACTCATTTTAATATGCAATCTAAATAAGTCACAAAGCAAGCAACCTTTTCATATACAGACGACAATTGTAACAAGGAAAATCTTTTAAAAAGCACTTCTCTACATAGAAGACTCTTATCACACCCTTATTCATGTGATACGCAGATCGTATTCAGCTCTTTCTTTAATTTGATATATGTTGGTATTTGAACAGGTTTTGATCATATTTATTAAACTTACTTATCATTTTGAGATATATCAATAGTCTTGCTAAATATACTGAGCGAAAGTTAGCTTTAAAACTGTGAACAGCGTCGTTTAGGATAAATGCTTTGTCTACATTTCACTCAGCGTAGCACAATCAGCAGAGTGAAACAAATTGACACTCTTGTCCAGTCAGGCAGAGTGTTGCATAAATCTTTCATTTTGAAAAATTATCTATAATGCGATATCAAGTAGTTTGATTTACAAACTGAAGTCACGTGGCATGGGTCGGTCAAGGTCACTTATTCGTTCTTATAACGGCATTCGCCGAAAAAATCAAAATTACTGTTCATGTTATCATTTAGGAAATGGCGGTAAAGTAAAGGTGTATTTTATCCCTAACACCAGAGCTGCTATCAAAAAGAATTTCTGATATTAATGATTACACATCCACCAGTTTCAATTTCATCTAGAGCAACACCTATCTGAACGAAATCTGATGAAGAATAAAGGCAAAGGCAGAGTTTCAACAAAAGATCTTTTATATGCTGTATGCCCGATGTTCATGGCTACTGTTACCTTTATTTGTTCTGAAGTATATCATAAAAATATCACTATTAACAACATACTATTTATGTTGCACCAACTTTTTAATGTTTTAAGCAATAGCTGACTTTGCCAAAAGAACCACATAAGCGGTGTATAAAAGTATGCATGCATACACAATATATAGATATGCCACTTTAATTATCGTGTGTAAAAAATTGTTTAGTCAGAGTAGCGCTTTAAAGTCTCTCATAAAAAAATAAAACAAATCCTATGACCTTTTTACACATTCTTTGAAACATGATTATACATGTAACAAAGGTAGCCAGTATTTGTGTGGGGTTGGGATGTCTAAGAATGGCGAGTGGCGGTATATGCAGAAGTCGGAACATTGGACTTCCTTAGGAAATAATTAAAATTTAGACTGTATTTTTTGCAATATCACTTATATCGGAGGGCTTCCGACATAAAGTTTATTTCATTCAATTCTCAGTTTGTAAATATTTACAAAAACATGAGACAAATATGTTTATATAACTAATGCATTTTATACAATCACGCACTCAATTGAGGGCAACAATAATATCTTCTTTATGAAAATAAGGCTACATAATTATATGGGATTTACAGAATATAGTACACTATATTAAACATTTTTAATGCTGCGGTCTTTTTTGGGTCTTAATTACTAGTCGTATCAGTAGAAAAGTTAAAAACAGATCATGTTCCATGCCACGTGGAAATATTTATAGATTAATGTTCAATGCCACGTGGAACTATTAATATATTAATTAGTGGAAATTAATGTTTTCAAGGAAAATATGATCAAATGTTTATTCTTGGAATATGGATGTGAATTATTTATTTTGTGTACAATTTAACCATTTTGTGACTTGTGGGGATATAGGTAGACGAATTTTTGTATCATGTTTTTCTTTCAGTAAAACTCTAAACATAATGTCTTAATCAGTTCACTTTGTAAGAAAATGTCGACGGCAGACATCTATATCTAATAGGTTTTAACACGGGTTGTTGAACCTCTAACAATGTATAAGCGTTTTGAAATGTTCAAAATGTTTAACGATAACCAAATGAGGTTAACATCCTGTGAAGTGACTTTTCCTTAATAAATAAATATTTTCAAAAAGCAATTTTTTTGCAAATATTTTCAGTTATGATAAACGATAATTCTTTCATAACTTTATACTAAACGGTCACCTTTACCTGTATGGATACATTAATTATTTCTTCTGTTAGAAAATTTGAAATAAAGTTTTCGTACTCCGTTTGTTAGTAAATAAGCAGTAAAAAGAAGCTGATTTGGTGACAGCCAGAACACATGCGTAATCCGTACAAATTATCGTAAAAGTATCTGCCGTTCATAAATATATTTTTTATTTATTTTCGGCTCAAATTTAGTTGTACATTACATTATACAATGTTTTTAAAATATCAATCTGAATAAACAGTGTATGTGTCTTAAGGGTGATATTCTGAGGTTAATCAGGGTGTGTGGAGGAGGGGGGGGGGTGTGCTTTTGAACGTTTGGATCACTAGAGACTTCACATGTGTTTATCTGCCCCCGACCCCCTCACCATTGGCCGAATGGTTTAAGTTATAGACTTTGTATCATGCTCCTTCACCGCTGCGGAGTCGAAGATGATTTTTTCTAATGTGAGGAAGCTATCCAGCAACCTCAACAGGAGTAAGAACAAAATATTTACTTTTGGACTTAGTTACAAAAAGCAGTAGACAATTAATGACAATCAGCAATTTTCATTAGTCTCATGTACCTTCACCTTTTTTCTCTGATATATACAAGAATCACGATTATCCTAGAATGCTATTGCTAATTAGTTTCCACTCAGTTTCCTTAAGATCTGATTTGATTTTTCACAACATTTATTTTGCGCCCGTTTTCTGTTCCCAGTGTCTTCGATGAAAGACATTGTGTCTGAAGTCATTCGTCCTCCGCTTTTGATTCATGTGGAGAAACAGGCAGTTACTTGCGGTAAACCCAAAACAAACAAAACAAATGTGTTTAGTGATTTTAGCTGGATGTATAAACTCATTTCTCCATGCGCACTGTGTGAACTCATTATGTATTTATTATCGGGAGCATAATACCGTAACGCGAATCTCCTTATAAGGAATTATTATTAAGTAATTGGGTTTATGATTTGACGTCAAAATATGCAAGAGTTTTTGCTGGTAGTAAAAGTTGTTATTCAGGGTTTTTTAGTCAAGCCGTCCAGCTGTGAAATTCCCGAAAATATTTGAATATTTTAACCAAAATATTGTCAACAATTAATTATTGTATCACACAATTTCACATGGCTCACAATATTGAATTTACAGTTTGGCACGTGCATAAAAGGAAGTCTAGAAAGTGTGAAACATATTATGGACTCTATTTTCATCATATAACAGTATGTTTGGTTTTCACATATAATTACACATGTATATAGTTTTGCGCATAAATATGTTATTATATTTAATTGAAAAATCGATTGATATTCCAGGAAAAAATATTGCTATATTCTTATTCATGTTTATGCGTCGCAATTACCGAAACTTTAAATTTTGCTTCAAAACTGGGTGTATGTCAGGTAGGCTGGAAGGAGCCGGTGGTCTTGAGCCTTCGACCACCTTCATTAAACACCCCCTTCCACGACGGAGTAGGGTTGGGTATCCCACTCGCAGCACACCTGACTTTTGCTTTTTTCAGAAATAATTTATACTAAAATTACAAATACTTAAAAATCCATAAGAATTTGATGAACGAAACGAGAAGATGTGTATCATTTTGACGGTATGTATTCTGACAGAATATTTACTTCCCGGCTAGGTAAATAAACGGTCGATTGGGACGGCTTGCTAACGATCCACCAAGCTTAATTCAATCTTGTGTGTAATATTGTTTTTTAAGGTGTATGATCAAAGAATGTAAATGATTATATGCTCGTTTGAGAGTAACGAATTAAAGCATAACTTATTTTATTGAGATCTGTTTGTGAATACAAATAAGTATTTCGATTTAATTTGATTTTTCGTGCTCCGAAGTTAATGTGAATATTATGGAATACATATTATTAACGGATAAAATCTTCATTGAAATATGTTGTGTGACTAATAATCATGAGTTCACCAAAAAAAAAGAAAAAAAAGTGAAAAATTGTAAAAAGGGAAGTAGTAGTGGCGCTCAGTAAAGAGTTCAAAACAAGAGGTGCTTCCAGTGGTTCTTAGTCGGACAATGATGGACATACATCTGTAAGTCAAATTTGAAGTGAAACCAATACTGTTTTGTTTGATGAATCATTTTCTGTATTTGACAATTGTAAGAATATCAATACTATAGAAACTATTCCCGAAACTGTGTCTATCAACATGCCAGGCAGCAAAGGTAGTGCTGCCGCCGCGGCCAATTCTACAACTAAAGTACAACAAAAGCTGCCCTCAGATAGTAATATTATGGAGTTTCTAAAGTCACTCGAGGCGAAAATAGTAAATGTTGAAACTCGATTGAATAAGCTCGACTCATTACAAAGAAAGATGTCTTCTTTTGAAAAGGATATTAAAACGTTGATTACGCAGGTCCATGATCATAGGAACTCCAGTTCTGAATTTTTCATAAAAATTGATGAACGTATTAAAAGAATCGAATTCATAACCGCAGAATACCAGTCTCGCATTCAGGAACTTGAACGGGAAAACAAGGATCTTAGAGACCAATTGACATATTCAAAATCCCAGTCAATACGCAACAATCTTGGTTTTGGAGGCATAATAGAGGAACGAAATGAAGAAATAAATAAGAAACTACGTGACATCCTCGCCAACAAGCTGAAAATTGCTCAAACCATCGTTAACTCGAGGAAAATTGAGCTTATACACAGGACCGGTCAACAAAGTGATAATATTGGTCAAGGTACGTGTCGCAAAGTTTTTTTTGTAAGTTTGCATATTTCTCAGATCGCGAACTCGTCAGACGTTAAAGGAAACTAGAAGACACGAACTACTTTTTTCACGAACAGTTTCCTCATGAAATCGTAGCTAAACGACGCAAATTGATTCCCAAACTCAAAGGCGGGAAGGTCTGGTTTGTTAATGATACTTTATATATTGAAGGCAAGCCGGTCAAATGTGATAACTAGGATCAGCCGTAGGATGGAATGAGTGTTCTAGTATCGAACCCAACAACTAGATTGCACTGATGGTAATTTTTCGTAAGCTGGCTTGTTCCGAACATTGCTGGTTTTTATATATGTACCAGTACATCGTGTATTCAGAAAGTTGAATACTTTGGAATAATGCTTTTCTGAAAGAATCTTAAAATTTTATTGTCTTGTGGATATAATATAATTATTAGGCCTCGCATTTGAGGCAACGGAAAAGCAGTTGACGTTGTCTGGTTTTGCAAAAGGTAAAAAAAAAAAAAAACACTAATTTATTGTGGTGCGGTTAACTACAACTCGATGTGCACAGTGCTTTCTATCAATCTACCTTGGTTTACTATTTAACTGCCCTTTCAGGTGTTATTAGCAGATGAGCAGTCAGTGCAAGAGAAAGATTTTTACAAAAGTATTGACAGCGAGAGATTTAAGTGGGAAATTAAGACCGAAAACAGTTGACTATGTAAGGTAGACTTACAAATCCGGAGCCATATCTAGAAAGTGGTTTGGAATATCTAGATAAAACATATACAATACATATCCTTTTTCATCACTAAAGGGAAATGCGGCCTGTCAAGTTTCAGTCAGATTGCCCAGGTAACACCAGAGTTATTGCCCTTAGTAGTTTTAGTGTTAACTATATAAGGTTCTATAAATATAGCAATTTCTGCTTCATAACTTGTGACTTATTTAATCTAGAACTATGAAACTCGATCACCATAATGTGGTAGTGCACACTCATTTTCATCAGGATCTCTATGGTAGCTTCAGAGTTATTACCCTTTAATTGTTTGAAAATCCACATATTTGTAATTAACAAACTAACCAATTGGTAGAATTTCATTAAACTTCTTTCATTTGAGTCCATGAACATTTATTATCCACATATGAAGTTGTGTACCCACACCCGGTCACTCGCACCGCCCTTATCACACCCCGTTCCCTTCACCGCCCTAACCCCAAAATGTTTTTTTTTTCATTTTTAAAATCTTAAACCTTCTATGAATTATCACCAACATGTGCGAAGTTGTACCTTTCCCCACCTCGCCACTCCACCCAGTCACTCAATCCCCACCACCCCGAACATGCACCACTCTCCATTTTTCATCTTTCATTGTCCATCAACATTGTGATGGTTTGTACTCTCAACCGGTCACTGCTCACCCCCACCAAAAAATCATTCCGCTTATTTAAATTTGAATATTTATCAACATGTGAAGTTATAAACCCCCATCCCGTCACCACCCACGTTTAAGATTTCTTACTTGATTTTTCTGCCTAAAGGATATCTTTTCTATTAAGTTCAAATGTAATGAAATTATTTGCTTTTAGTAACATCCTAAACATTCTGCAGGATATATTTCTTTGCCATTCCTCAACACAAACCCATTCGGCGGGGGATACCAATTCATCGAATTTACTTGTTTCTTATCATAGACTGCCTTAACCAGGTTATTTACTAACATTACTATCTGAAACATGATCTTTTTTCACAAAACACGTGTTGTAGGTCGTAGAAGATGCTGTGACTGGTGCAATGTTTTACAATTGAGGAGGAAACTGTGTTCCAATACTTTGTACAAAACACAAGTTATCAGAGGCATCATTACCTGACTTCCACTGGGATCGTAGGGATTCCTAATCAAAGGATTTCTGGAATAAAACCTGAAGGATCGGGACACGCCATTTAGATAAAGATTTAAGTCTGTTGGGGGCCACTAGCCTTATGGGGATTAAGAATATTGAGAAGTTTTTCTTTCCATTTGAGCTAACATTAATAATGGCATGTTAGGGATGAATTCCTAGAAGACCTTCAATAGTTTTTACAGGGCACCAATACATCAGGTTTATCCCTGTACGACATGTGTGTTATTATACTTTTATTCGCCGATGACATGATTATTGTTTTGTTAATTCGTTAAAAGATTTACAGACAAGTTTGAACAAGTTATATAAGTATTGTCAGTACTGGGACCTTCAAGTTAATACGAGTAAAACTAAAGTTGTAGTCTTTCGTAGAATTTCCGGGGGTCCGGTCAAACAAAATGAAAGATGGCATTACAATAATGAGCCACTCGAAATAGTAAACGATTTCAATTACCTAGGTGTGGTGTTCAACTATACGGGATCTTTTACTATGTACAATCAGTATGCTGTCGGTAATGCCTTAAATATTATTCTAAGAAATATCAATAAATATGACCTTAACTCTTCAATATCACTGCAACTATTTGACTCCTTTGTAGGATCCATTCTAAATTACGCATGTCCAGTCTGGGGATTTTCTAAATCAAAGCACTTAAAATTTTGCAAAGCCATATAAGGTGTCAAGCTAAGTACAAGTAATGATTCTGTATTCGGGGAATTAAGGAGGTACCCGTTATTCATAACTAGATATATACAAATAATTTCAAACTGATCAACACCGATAGTAACATACTGAAAATTATATATCTGAAATCTTGTAGTAAATCTGATAATGGTGTTAATAACTGGAGTAGTGAGTTAAATTATTTATTGAATGATCTTGGATTTGCTGAGGTATGTGATTTCTCTTTCCCCCCCCCCCCCCCCCCCCCCCCCCCCACCACCACCAGTGTAGAAATAAATGTATTTCTACCGATATTTTATTTAAGCAAAGATTAACAGACTGTTACTTTCAGCGGTGGTGTACTCACATCATAAGAAATAGAAGCGCGTTAACACATATATACTTTTATATTAAAGAAGAAATTTGCATTGAAAAATACCTCAATCTATTTCAAAGTAAAACTTTCAGGTTTGCTCCGACACGAATTCGTGTGTCTGCTCACAGTCTCCGTATTTAGTCTGGGATGTGTGGTAGAAATCGTCTTGAACGTCATGAAAGAATATGTCAGTTTTGTGATTTAAACGATGTCGAAGACGAGTACCATTTAAAATGTAAAACATATTAGCAAATAAGAAGTTAGTTTATTAAACGATATTATTATATCCACCATAGTAGTATGTTTAAATTTATGCTATTGTTACAGTCCAAAAACTATTCCATCTTACTAAATCTATGTAAATATATTAAAAGCTAATTATAGTCGAAGTGAACTATATACATATTTGTAGATTACCTGCCAGCAGATTGAGAAAATGTATCATAACATAACTTTGTAATTTCTGTATAATTAAGTATCTCGCAGAGTTTAAATTGAATGACATATCTCACCTACTCTTCAATTCTGTTCATTCTCTATTTTGTTTGATGAGTTAACGATTAAGGGTTAGGAGTATATCACCAAAACACAGAAATATTTTATAAACGAACAACGTCGTTACCAATATTTAACCTGACCATTACATGTTCTGCCGTATTGTCCCGTACTTAAGATATTCTGAAAAAGTTGTCCCCTTTTGAAAATGAATGCCATTTGTAAAGAAATAAAAATAAACAATTGCTGAAAACTGTGTTCCACATAGTTATATGAAATTTCAACACTCGCACGCTATTGCAAATGCATCAAAACGTACATGTGTAACAGTTCCTTGAAAATGGTGTGTTTTTAAAGGCGTCAGACTGTCCGGAAGTGGGGCCCCTTTAGGCAGTCCTTTTCCGGAATTGGGTATAGTAATTTATCGCATCAACGTTTCGACTAACGCCTTCATCAGGATAATTCACATACAAATATAAAATGTTGTTTAATGTGTGAAATATAAAAGTCACGGTCAAATACTAAGGCTATTATAACACACCTAATTTTGTCTTTTCAACCATATATGAAAATTACATGAAGGAAACAAAAGAGCCTTGCCCATTTCGGACAGAAAAATACTTACCTTTACTCATTAATACATTCAAGAATTGGTATTTTAGACTGTTTCATTACCCATATATACGGTTTTTTTTTTCCCCAACAATCAAGTGATTTTGTTATCTAGACAACACGGCGTGTTTGTACGTATAATGTATACAGCTCCGTGCTGTCCTATCCTTTTCGCATATTCAAGAACTGTAAACAAGAAAGAGGTTCAGATTATTCAAGCAAAAATATATATTAATTATACACCAAAAACAAGATGATCATTCTGTAAGCGTTTCAAAGTTTGCATGATAATATTTTGCTAAATTTTACTATCGTAATTCTGATTTGGTTTTAAAATTCAGTAGTAATTTAAAGACACTTCTGCGAGAAGGTATTTCAAAGCCCGTTTTTTATGGGGATGTGGTTTACAAACTTCGTAAGATCTTGGGTCATGGTAATTTTCCAACTGTATTTGGTAAAATTATAAAACGTTTTATTATGTTACGACCCAACTGTATTGAGATATACCGCACTTTTAATCTTCAACCCGTTTACAACTGGACACTACGCTTCCCTCTTCGATTGTGACTGACGGAAGAGAGGGAGCAGTATGACTGAACTGTTTTGATATCTGTCTGTTGGCTTGTTTCGTCGGGCCCTTAAGGGTGTTTCTCTTGATGCTCTGTCTTCTGCAGAGGCATTGAGTACATACTATTTGGTTCTTAGGGTTTGTTTTTTTATATAATTATACAGAAGCATTTTTATGTTTTACATGCCATGCCTTTTTGTTTCCATTTCGTGTGTAAGAGATTTACCTGGCGGGGATTACTTTTATTTACACTGTCCCGTGACTTTAGAACATGGTGGGGGTAAGAGTGTTGGGTGCGCACCATAAACCGGTGGTGGTTTTGCAACTGACCGTTCCAAGGCGGTGCACCACTGTGTTCCTTTATTTGTTCGTTTTGTCCTAGTGTGTCTGCTTTGTGTGAGAGTGTGTTTGCTTTGTGTGAGAGTGTGTGTGAGTTGGTCGTGTGCTCGTCCGCGAGCTGGGTTAATGTTTGGGGAGGCATTCCCTGTTTGATAATTATCCTTGTTTGTTTTTATTTTGTTGTATTTACCTTTACCCCGCTAAATTTCTAAAATTATCTTCTCCATCATTTAATTTAAACAGTACCATTTATTTTTCGAAGGGGTGTTCACTGAAAATACACTGACTGAATAGCGAACAGGTCGCAAAGACAGAATCACTTGCCGGCAGTAGACTTATGGTTAAAGGAACATACTGTAACACTAATGTTTCTGCTATTGTAAGTAGGGGGTGCCGGTATTTTTATTATACAATGCAGGAAGCTTTTAGGAAATTACCGCAAGTTGTTGTAATGAGGATGGTGTTTGATTATCCATGATTAAAAGTCATGGCATTTTCCTACTTAGTACCGAGAAAACCGTTTGTCAAGAAAAAAAACCAAAAAAAACAAGGAGTTGCGTTCAATTAACGCTTGATGCCCCCGGTGGCATCCTTGTCAATACAAGGCAACCTAAGTCCAAAACGAGGTCAAGGTCAAGGTCAAACTGAGGTCCGGTGATGTTTGAAGATGAGGAATGGTCACAGGTTACATCTGTATTAGTATCAATTCATTCTTGTAAGCGGTATTGATGCTAGACGAAACGGTCCCATTTGGTTAACCAAGAGATGGCCCATATAAAGCAACATAAGTCCAAAATGAGGTCAAGGTCAAGGTCAAACTGAGGTCAGGTGATGTTTGAAGATGAGGAATAGTCACAGGTTACATCTGCATTAGTATCAGGTCATTCTAGTAAGGTGTATTGATGCTAGACGAAACGGTCCCATTTGGTTAACCTCATACGGACGGACGGACGGAACAGATGGCCCATATAAAGCAACCTAAGTCCAAAAAGAGGTCAAGGTCAAGGTCAAACTGAAGTCAGGTGATGTCTGAAGATGAGGAATGGTCACAGGTTACATCTGCATTAGTATCAAACGGTCCCATTTGGTTAACCTCGCACGGACGGACGGACGAACAAACGGACGAACGGACAGGACAATCACTATATGCCTCCCGCATCAGTAGATGCCGGGGGCATAAAAACACCTGAATTTATAAAACTTGAATAAGTAAATTGAAACGCCCAGGTCCCACTTTCACGTAAACACTTAAGTAATTACTTAGTTAAGTCTGTTATTTTAAAATCCTGCTTTTGCTTAAGTTATTGTTATTTAATGATGATTTTTTGTATAACAATGTATTTATAGCTAGTTTCCATTTTCAGGAAAAAAACTTAAATAATTGCTTAGCTAAGTCTGTTATTTCATATGCATTAACTTTTTCATCTATATCAGAACCGTATACCGGTATGACTATTTCATAGATAAAAACACAACAATTCTGAATTATTAAGAAAACGCAGTATAGAAATAGGAAGTATTTTTAAGCAAAGACATTTCTACTTAAGTTCGTTATGTCGTGCTTAAATAGAAATATCATATTTGCGTGACTTAAATAAGTACTGCAGACAAACACAATTAATCATAGCATAAATTAACTATAAATACTTTGTTATAAAAAATCAGCATTAAATAACAATAACTTAAGCAATAGCATGATTTTAAAATAACAGACTTAACTAAGTAATTACTTAAGATTTTTACGTGAAATTGGGGCCAGGAGTCCAAAATAAAACCTCAAGAAAAAACCAAGCAGACCAGATGGCAATAGATGGTCCATTCCAACCATTAGGCAGCAGACTTTAACATATGAGTTAGAGACATGTGTGGTGTATCTCTATAAGTAGTAAAAATCGTCTTCTAAAACTTTTCGTTAAATTAATTAGGTGTTTTTGCCATTGATCTAAACAGCAAAATCATGTCTAGCGGAACGTATACGTCTTTTGTTAAAATTACAATATTGCAAATTCTGGCATACCAAATATGTTTATTGAAATGTATAAATTCAACAACAAAAATATGTTCACATTAGTATATAAATGTAGGCATATACTAGTAATACCTGTTTCTGAAATGAAAATTGACTACTTACTGATGTTATCGGTTGATAGTTTTAACTTGTAAGCGTTTTTGTATGCAAAGGATTGCATTTAACCTTTCAAATATGTTTCTGAAAGAAACTGAGTTATAGAAAATTAAAACATAACATTGATTTATTTCAGTACCGGCGATAACTCTATCAGGAGTTGAAGTTACAGACCTTAAACAAGTACTTGACGACAGCAAGCCGAAGATGCCACCACAAAATAACGACTGTAAGTATGAAATAGTTTAATCAGAATACAATCAACATCAGCAAATTAATGATACATTTTCTTCATATTTAAGCTATTCTTTAACCTTTAGCCTGCTGGCAGCAAGTGATTCTGCCTTTGCGACCACTGCCGAGCAAGATCAGCCTGCATATCCGTGCAGTCTGATCATGGTTTGCACTGCGTTCGCTGTTCAGTCAGTAAATTTTCAGTAAACACCCCTTATTGCCCAAATTGAATGATGGACCAATCAATTACAGAAATTTAGCAGGGTAAGGGTAAAGGAAAGCGATCAGGACGAGAAGAAATAATACGATCAAAAGTTCTTCAGCGCTGTTTGCATTGATTTCATTACTACTTGGTTATACTACATTGATTTAACTTCTCGTATTGTATTGAGAAAAGTATGTGTAGGTTACTAACCGAGCAGGAGGTGTTCATAAATTGAAAAAACCCGCGCTCGTGCGAATCGTGACACGGAGAGCGCATAGCACTCGAGGTGTTACCGCACGACCGTGGGTATTTTCAATTCATGAACACCGATCTAAGAGGTAAGTAACTGACTTGCACAACGCCATATTAATTTGTTAGTTTTTATTATTTTTTTTATTAATAAGTCTTTCCTTCCCCCAGTCAGAAAAAATGATTGTGGGAATTACTTTAACTTCATCACGTAAAATGATATTTAAAAAGTTTGTGAAAGTTCTGCTTAATACGCCAATGTAAATGCATTTTAGTTAGCCGATTATTTGTTGGGGGTTTTCCTCTGTTTGATTTTACATAAAAAACAAACAAACAACGCACCAGTATGGTCTCTGTAACCGCTGTCCCTGACTTCCATACACTGGCGAGATATGAAAACGCAACAAACATATGCCTGAATATATTTTTTTACTACAAAAAGCACCACCTTTAAATGTTCAACACATACACATCTCGATACTCTGTACCCACTGTGTTCAAATTTAATCATCACAACAGACCGTAAAATTAACACAATGCCTATAGAGTATGGCATGTCAAACGTTGCTAAATTATATATGTATGTTATTATTATTGTATGTTTGTAATTGTTATTCAATGTCTTGTCATTCATATTCTAAAAGTCATTATTGTTATTCTATATTTCGTTATTCTTATTGTATCTTTGATATTGTTATTCAATGTCGTGTCATTCATATTCTAAGTCTTACCATTGTTATTCTATATGTCGTTATTCTTATTGTATGTTCGATATTCTTATGGTAAACGTCATTACTGTTATTCTATATTTCGTTATTCTTATTGTATCTCTGATATTATTATTCAATGTCGTGTCATTCATATTCTAAGTATTACCATCGTTATTGTATATGTCGTTATTCTTATTGTATGTTCGATATTCTTATGGTAAAAGTCATCATTGTTGTTCAATATCTGACGATTCTATTTACAAAACGTGTCATTCTTATTCTATGTTATGTGATTGTATTTGTATAGCGTCGCTGTGCTATTTATATCGCGGGAAATCGCACATACAATAAGAATATCAAGCTTACAAAAACAATAATGAATATACAACAACAATAACGTCTTTTACAATAAGAATATCGAACACACAATAAGAACAACGACATATAGAATAACAATGGTAACACTTAGAATATGAATGACACGACATTGAATAACAATATCAAAGATACAATAAGAATAACGAAATATAGAATAACAATAATGACTTTTACCATAAGAATATCGAACATACAATAAGAATAAAGACATATACAATAACAATGGTAAGACTTAGAATATGAATGACACGACATCGAACAACAATATCAAAGATACAATAACAATAACGAAACATAGAATAACAATAATGACTTTTAGAATAAGAATATCGAACATACCATAAGGATAATGACATATACAATAACAATAGCAAATTTTAGAATATGAATGACACGACATTGAATAACAATAACAAACATACAATAATAATAACATACATATATAATTTAGCAACGTTTGACATGCCATAGTATTTGTATGTTTGTTATTGTTATTCAATGTCTTGTCATTCATATTCTAAAAGCCTTTTTCGAAACTTAAAACCAGGTTTTTCGAATACTAACTTATATTTTCGAGCGAAAACATAAGATAACGGGCGTAAACCATAGGTTTACGTTCGATAAACTAGGTTTCTTGATTGAACTATGAATTTCGGTCGTTATCCTAAGTTCACGAGCGTGAACCTATATTTACGGGCGTAAACCTGGGTTCACGTAAACCATAGTTTACGAACGTGAACCTATATTATAGATCGTGAACATGGGTTTTCGACCGTAAACATAGGTTCACGCTCGTGAACATAGGATAACAACCGAAAATCATAGTTTTGTTCGAAAAACCTTATTTATCGAACGTAAACCTAGGTTCACGGTCGTAAATATAGGTTCTCGCTCGTAAACATAGGTTCCAACCGGCAAGCGAATTATCCAATAATTACGTTCTTGGTCGAAAAACTAGGATTATCGAATACTAACCTATATTTTCGAGCGAAAACAAAAATAGGATATCAGGCGTTAACTTTAGTTTACGCTCTTGAACCCATGTTTACGTTCGATAAACTAGGTTTTTCGATTGAGCAAGAACCTATGTTTACGGGCGTGAACCTGGGTTCACGAGCGTGAACCATAGTTTACGAACGTGAACCTATGTTTACGACCGAAAATCATAGTTTTGTTCGAGAACCTAGTTTATCGAACGTAAACCTAGGTTCACGCTCGTATACCTAAGTTCATGGTCGTAAACATAGGTTCACGCTCGTAAACATAGGTTCACGTTCGTAAACATAGGTTCACGTCCATAAACTATGGTTCACGGTCGTAAACATAGGTTCACGTCCGGAAACATAGGTTCATGGCCATAAACCCATGTTTACACCCGAAATTCGTAGTTGATTTCAAAATCCTAATATATCTACCGTAAACCATGGTTTACGTTTGATAAACTAGGTTTCTCGATTGAACTATGAATGTCGGTCGTTATCCTATGTTTACGGTCGTTATCCTATGTTTATCCTATGTTTACGGTCGTTATCCTATGTTTACGCTCGTAAACCATAGTTTACGAAAGTAAACCTATGTTTACGACCGTGAACTTGTGTTTACAAGCGTGAACCTACGTTTACGAGCGTGAACTATGGTTTACGGCGTTATCCTATGTTTTCGTTCAAAAATATAGGTTAGTATTCGAAAAACCTGGTTTTACGTTCGAAAAACCTGGGTTTTTTTCGAACGTAAAACCTGGTTTATCGATCGTAAATCTTAGTTTTTCGACCGTGAACTTGGGTTCACGTAATTATTGGACAATTGGCGTGCCATATGGGTTACGTGTCCATTTACTACCTAACAATACAGGCTAATGGGTAAAATGACTTTGCAATATTCTCACTAGTTATCTATGGGTTTAAAAAGAAGATTTGCATAAACGTCTCTTGAAAACATATGACCTGAGGGTAAAATAACTACGTTTAAAATAATATTGTAAAAACGCCTCAAGTTACTGGATATCAATAAAAAGAGGTGACATGACAGAAATACGAAACTTAGAATAACTAATACATTGTACGTGTGAAAATTAAAAACCAAGCAACAAAAATATAAGTTTCCATAACCACATGTATTTACATTAAATAGAAAATTTAAAAATCCAGCTATCCGCTGAACCAAAAGGGTATATATGGAATTTTCACATCACAGAAACGTTCCCACTTGATTATAACAACACTTGTAATTGTTTCTGGCATATTGTTACAGGACATTTTCATTTGAAGATAACGCAATCTCTGTCGTAGCTTTCTTGTTGGTCTAACACTGGATCTGCACAATCCTTACAAATGCAAACATCTGTAAAAAAATAGAACAATTATAGCATATGTGATATATTGTTATTCCTACGAGTGTTTATGCATTAGATATTTCAAAATTAACAATGCAGGAATTTAGTAATTTAAGATACCAATTAAAAGTGGTTAATTACCATTAAACAATATACTTAAAATACAAGTTTACCTTAACTAACATATAAACGCCCCATCTGCTGTTAGCTTTTTATGGTTTTGGAAACTGTATATCGTCTTGAATCAAAGTTTCTGCCTTGGTTTTTCGAATCAAAGTTTCTGCCTTGGTTTTTCGCAGATATGCCCACTCCACACAAAAATATCGTCTAGCAGTTTTAATTTTGAGTATTTTATTAAGTGCTCATCACTAACGACTGCAGCTGACTCAAAGTGTATATGAGCATCAAATTTTAATAATTCCGGTACATGTATTTGGAGAACACAGAATTTTTGCAAACTAACATGCATACATTCATATGGGCTACTTTACGGAAAATATACGGAATATTCATGGACAGTAACATGGCATTAAATAAACATTACAGTTTGAACTCAACTAACATTCTTTTCACGTGCTCAGGTATGGTATGATACTTGTGCAGGTGCTGAAGTATGAAATGTATGTATTCATTTTGGTAACTAACCCATAGAGAACAATAGAACAATTGTGTAATGCGGGTTATATTTGCTTTCATATTTGATGTCATATGGCAACTCTTTATGACGTAGTCCGTCTTGGAGGGGGCGGGCGCCTGACCTGGAGCAAAAAACGGTCAAAATATCAACTTGATACCCCTTTAAAATAATGGATAGGGAAATGTGATTTAGAGAACAGTGTGCTACCCAATCTACATGGCATGGCCCTAAATACATTTCAAAGAAATTATTAAATAATATTACCTGATGGAAACTATGAAATTTCTACTGTCAGTCGATCTTCTTTAGTCGAATTTGCACCATAGCCGAAAACTTTCTATCATACAGATATCCTGTCCTTTGTAGGGATTTAGACATTGTTTGAGAAAAATGAAAGAAGGATATAGGTCGATTGTCAAATAAAATGTTTTTCAAAAATGTTGTTAATTAATGTTAATATATCAGTACTGAAATATGATTTGTTTAACGTATAGTATTGCAGTTTGGAGGCCATAGTCACTAAAAATGTCTTCCTATAAATTATGAAAACTATGTATTACCATTAAATGATGACTACCTTTTATGAAAAGTTGTAACTTGAGGAAAAACTCAACGTTTATTTTTGAGAAAGAATGTAAAATAATCTACATTCGAAGAACACCAGACAGAAAGAGAACGCTCCTTATATTACGTGCGCTGAATATCAACATATGACGTCATGATTGTGTGACAAATCAAACGACTTTTCTTTTGTGGTTGACAAATATTTTGATCTTAAGTGTTTAAACTCAATATTGGAGAAAGCTAATTTAAATATACTGTCACAAAATATTAGAAGAGTGACTACTTTATAAAGTAACCAGTCTAAAAAAGATCAGTTCGACATTTTGTTCTGACAAAATTTAAAATGTGCTTTCTATATTGATTTTTTTATATACAGCTGGGTGTATTAAAACAGAACCAGAAAGAAAAACCTCTATCCGAGAAGCAATTGACAGTATGCACAAATTACCAGATGATTACCTAAATGCCTTAAAGTGCTGTAGAGAAATAGGAAGCGTTGATGATCAAGGTTTGTAATACAGTATTGCATAGATTACCATATGATTATAATGCCTTGTAGTGATGTAAAAAAATAGGGAGCGTTGATCAAGGTATCCGGTGCTACTTATTGATATTTGCTAACAAAATTAGACGCAAAGGAGGTCGTGACAACTGACTATAAACAATATAAAAATGTGGGTCTTTTTATTATTTCATATCTTCATTAAAACAAATTTAATCGTCCTTATTTTTATCCGTGAAATACAGAACGTTCTCTTATATTTAAAAACTGTTCACCAAAATATCTGTCCCTGTGAAAAAAATATATTTTCGTCCACAGCAAGAGCCTACGTTAGTGTTTTTATATTAGATTAAGTTGGTATTTCAAATGTTTCACCTCAAAACCCTTATGCATGTACAATAGAGAGAAAGATCAAGATTTTGCATTGAAAATATAATTGTTTAAATTCGCGTTACACCGGACGTAAATATGCAAATTAGGACAGTTTACTAGTCCATAGCCTGCCAAAATCATAATAATCACTGTTCTTATTTGGTTTAAACAATATCTATTTCCAAATATGCATTACATACAAACATTTGTTGATGTCATAGGATTAAGGAGTAAGCTATAAGCTTGTATTTAAACCTTTTTTTTTTTTGGTTCGCATTTATGAAACAGATTCTCTGGAGGTTGTATTGTCGAGACAAAAAGCAATAAAAAGTCTGTTAGATGCGATGAAGAAATTTCCAAAGAGTAAAGAACTTCAACTAGAGGCTTGCAGATCTCTCCTCAAACAAGTTCAACATTCAGGTATAAATATTTCAAAATTTTACAACCCACCTTACATGTTTTTGAACTTTGAATACATGACGATGTTTTACACATTTAGAGGTATACAGTTTCTCAATTCGGGAAATCAGATTAAATGTTACAGGTTATAGTTATTTTTTTTTTTTTGCCTTCTTACGAAAGTTGTATTTTAGTAACAGAACGGAGCGAAATGAACGCATGAATTGAATGTTCTGTTAAACTGTAGGTACAAATTTGCAACCCTCATATTAGACGACTTGAAAATGAACTTATACGGCCTGATATAATAACATGCATTCCGAAGAATATTTCTCTAGCCAATAATTGATAGTGGTGTGATTTTCTATAAACGAATAAGAAGAGCGTGTATACATTCTTCTTACTAACAAAAATATTAAAACTAAAAATCATTAGTTGCAAAAGGTTTATCCATGTTCAACATTTGACTCATCACATGCCGTCTTTAAAATAAAGTTTATCTTTTATTTTGATTGACCCACGTCACGATTTATAATGCCAAAAATTCGTCATTCTTTCTGTTCTGTTTTCTATATGAAATGTGTAAAAATGCCGTATATGCATTATTTAAAGCAAATTTTTTTGTATAAAACCATTAATATGAAACCTTAGGTGCAGGCGTTTTCTTTCTTTTAATGTATATATTTTTTGAGTGTTACATATTTAATTTTTGTAAAATAAGAATTTGATGAACCCAAATACGGTTTATTGTCACTTATTTGAAGAATTATTAACATTAGCAAGAAGTTGTTGTTGTAGCATCACATAAGTAAGTGACGGTCAAACCTGTTGCTTTCTGGATGTTTAAACCACTTAAACTAATTAAACTTCAAAAAATATATCCAGGGAGGCTATGAATGAATTGTTATAGAAACAATGTTTCAAGTGGTATACAATCGTAGATCACAATGCCACCAGTTGTTTATCAGTTTTAATCCAAACATTAGATGCAGATATTGAAAACTTTATATGTATCTATAATACCTGTCTTACAAATTCTGATATGGCAGTCAATTTATTTTTTTTTAATAAAGTTAACTATAGACTAAAACGATTGAATCACGTATCTATGTTTCAGCTACAGTTTTACATATAAAGCATGTGAAACTGAGTCACTCCGAATCGGTAATATTGCAAGAAATTATTTACTCGTGAAATCAATGCACAGGGCGCTTAATCTTTTCGTCCTGCTTAGATTTGTTAAAACATATTTTTGTTATATATTACAATTTGTATTTCTTCAATAATTTACAGAGGCAAGCCTTCATTACTTATCAGAGAATGACGGCATGAAACAGTTTCAGGTGGTTATTAAGAACTTTCCAGAAGATACAACCATTCTAGCAGTAATATTAGACATCTTTGGGTTCTATTCATTTCAAGGTAAGTAGAGTGAAACATAGGCATTAAAACTTGAAGGCAACATATGACCTTTATTGTATAAACCAGATTCATTCAAGAAAAAAGATGAAATGAAAAGAAAATGTGTTTGTTTTACAGTTGAGGTCTTGCATTCTTGTGCCACTTGTAAAAATAATGCATCTAGTGGTCAGTCGACGAAAGTTCGATCCTACATAGAAAAAACAAACGAATGTCTTGAAATGATTTGCGATGAAATAATATTTTTTGCAGGACAGAATAAATACTTTTTAATTGATTCATTTATTTACAGACGAATGGCGGGATCTGTTGACAGAGAATGTTAATCCGTCCGATTTTCTAACTACGATGGCACGTCACGAGAATGACGTCATTATAATAGAAAAATGTTGTGTTGTTGTTGGCAACCTTGTACTGTCAGGTATGTCTAGGGTCGAGGAACAGTCCGAGCTTACAAAGCTGCGCTTGGAGACATATAAAAACATGGGTCTCATGTTGAACATATGAGTTTTTATTATGTCTGCATCTTGTGTAATACTGTTTATTTCACTGAACTATATCAAAATTTTATTCGTGTTTGTGTTTTTTTTTAATTATTTTTAGAAAATATATAAGCCTATACATTTTGAATATGGTGTTTAGAATCACTAAACTGGTCATGGGGCTTATAACTTCAAAAAGATTTAGGCCACTAAAGGGAACAAAGTATCTTGTAAAGTATCCATTTTTATCAGGGACAATCCATTTTGCCCGAATATTTGATATAATTTTATACACTATTCCCTGATTGGAGAAGCCGTGTCACAGATCGGTGATATCAAAATGTCATAAATTAATTTTAGAACCTTTTTGTACGGTAAATTAGGTATTACCCAACATCACTGCACATTTCAGGGCATAAAATTATTACGAAGGCAGACACTAAAAACCTTGAAGGGAATATTGTATTAATTGCAGTAAAACTTGAAGGTGTAGGGGGTTACCTCTAGTTGTAAACCTTGGTAAAATTGATGACTGCTAAGATGATTAGTGACAAATACTGCGAAGTTATTTATATTCGCAGGAGGCAAATTTTCGTGAATTTTATGGTTGCGCCATTCCAAGAAATTAAATCCCATTGCACTGATAAAGGGTTCTCGTTCTTGTGATTTTTAAAAATTGAAATCTCCATGAAAAAGCCGTTCTGAAAAATAAACACGAAATTTCATACCCACGAAATTAAATGATACCGCAGTACATTTTTGTTGCCACAAATTTTATGATCAGTTTTGTATTATCTATTTAGAGATTCGAAACCCGCATGAAGTAATAGAAACGATGAGTAATATGTAAAGGTTTAACTTCTGGACTGAAGCAATCAGAATGTTTTAATTACAAATATTGGAATTCATATATTAAATTAAAAAAAAAAAACGTCTAAAAATAATAGAAACACTAGTTCAGCAAAGATGTTTTTATATGTAGAATAGATACTAACACTGAAGTCTGAGAATATCTGTATTAGAATTTGCATTATTCACAGCTCGAGTATTTAGCATGTTTCTATGTCTTCATATATGTCAAACATCCCTTTAGAAAATATGGATTTTTAACAAATATAAATATAACTCATCACACGATTTACATTGTAGGTGACATAGCCCGATCCCTGATGTATGTTGGAGGGGTACATAGTATTATTTCAATGATGACAAAGTATAGCCAGAATGTGGATATTCTGAAACATTGCTGTACTGCATTGGGAACATTTGCTTCACACGGTAGGTACCACTGAACAAAAACCTATAAATAGAATGTTTTGCAATAAACTTCATGCAAATTTGATACTTACAACATGTACTATTTCACGTCCTTGTGTAATTATTTGAAGGAGACATGTTCTACCATCTTCTCACAACTGACCATGGACTGCACGTGCATTTTATAACAAATAAGCGGACACATATTTTGCAATGCCAAATTTGAATTTGAATTTGAATTCAAAGTTGTGTAGCTAGTCAATATTTCAGAAAGAAAAAGAAACACACAAACTATTTAATACGGCATTCCATATATGCAAGAGTGCCTCAAAATGCATATTAACATGATACTATTGTTTCGTGTAAAATTTCAAAAATATCAGGCTGGTTAACCAGTCTCTTTTTATGCAGTTTTGTTTAGTATATAGGTAAAATATGCCAGTGTTCATGTGCTGGAATGTTCAATTTGTAATGACGCAACAGTTTAAATGATGAAAATATGCTGCTTACTGTTGCACGTTTAAGATGGTAGATAGATGTTAAACATTATGTAATTCTTTTTGAAAGTCGTGGTTTTGTCTATTCACATTAATTTTTAGAGAAATACATACATGTTTTCTTTTAAAAGCTTGAATAACATAGTACGCGGCCATCGGGTTTTTGGATTATAATGTGTATACTAACTTTCTTACATACAAGTCTACGAATTTGTTCACAATAGGTATTAGATCTAGTGTTGCAAAACAGATATACTTCAAAATTGTACAAGTAAACTAAAACAAGTATTAAGTTTTGCATTAATTCTTAAAGATGATACATGCCAAGCGGTCTCCGAAGCGGGTGCTACTTGCGCTGTCATGACAGTAATGACGTCATTTCCGAATAATCCAGCGCTACAAGAAAGTTGTTGTTGGGCACTTGCGAGTCTCTCGAGATCAGGTATGATTAGTAAAAAAAAAGAATTTGTTAATCATCGACTACATAAATATAGAGGTAGCAACAGTGATAACGGTATAGGTCGTAATTTAAACAACACATGTATACATAGCCATTCCAGAGCAGGCTGTTGAAAAATATACTGCATCTAACAAATACAACTTTTAGAATTAAATGTCTCTTATTTTTATTAACCGCTTGATAAAAACTGTGTAAAATATCCGTCAACAACATTATTTGAAATGTTATCACCTCGGTACCAATTCCTATTTTTGCTTCTTTGCAGTTCCAGTTTCTTAGTCAATTAACCCCTCCACAACAATAAACTTTGTACAAGAAATCCAATTTTACCTTCCAAATGTCTTTACCTTCACTCTGTCTTATTCTTGATAACGTCAAATTATAATGATAAAACAAATACTTTATATCTCATAAAGAAAAGTTCTTCAAAGTAAACTGTCCGAAAATTCGACGGGCAGTTTATATACATCTTCGATAGCCAAGTAGTAGAGCGTCCGCTTCGAGTGCGGGAGGTCGTGGGTTCGATCCCCGGCCACGTCATACCAAAGACGTGGAAAATGGTACCAGTAGCTCCCTTGCTTGACGCTCAGCATTAAAAGGGAAACTGGCTTCTCTTCTCTCATACTCTCATGGCGATGCATTCCATCAGGAATGAGGTGTCGAGAGTGATTAATATAAGCTGTAGAGCTTGCTTTACAATTGACCTAAAATAAATTATGTAAAATCTAAACGGACAGTTTTTGTTTTTGTAAAAAAAATGTATATTTTATATATTCGTGTATGTAAGGTCGAATTTTAGTTAGGTTTAAGAGTATTATTGCAGGCACTCAATTTTATAGCCGGTACATGCCAACAGCTGACGACCTTCAATTAGCTAAGTTTTGGAAGGAATATGCTCAACGTCAACGCTTATTATTTATGACTTTGTCGCATAGAAGTCGAGGGTGTTTTAGATCTGGTAAGACTGTATATTGAAGAGCTGAGGTCTAGTGTCCCCCCACAGTGGTGCATGTGATTGTGATATACCAGGGGTGTAGTTGGCGCAAGTTAGGCAGTGATGGCATCGTTTAAAAGCACATCAAGAGAATAAAAGAATCTTTTAGGGTCACGTTATATGGAAATCGTAAATAAATAAAGGCTAATATTCAAGAGGTTAATAAAAGTGTCCGTTTGAATGCCTTTTTGGAGCCCTAAATAACTTGTAAAAAGTATTTATATATATATTAGTTTAAATTGGTATGCTTGTAAAAGTTCTAAACCTTTCTTTGCTAGTCCTGGATTGCCAGCCAAAGCATTATCTAGCTGCACTTAATTTTGCATGAAGACCTGCTACACGCATGGAAGAAATTATGTAATGTCAGTTTCGTTGCATGTTCTTGTAATGTTTTTTGATATATATTTACCGAAAGTCGATTTAAATGAGTATCATTTTTCAATCCACTTTCTTATGGCTGTTACATTCGTCTTTGTTGCTTAACGGCATTCCTTTGTATATATTTTCTACGACAATTGGCTCTTCAATATGCATATTCCAGGTTTGGTACCTAGGCTTTTAATCAATATGTATGAACTATTTTAGAAGATATGAATGTCAGATATTTCAGTCGTTTCAGTTAAAGCATCCAGAAGTTGTTTTTACTTGATTTTGCAATATTTCCATTTGCTGGCATTTTAGAAGATCCAATAATGCTCAGTTGCTATAAAAATATTTTCTGGGATATAAAGTTACATTTAGAACCATACAAATAATTGTTATAAACTTTTCCTTAAGGTAAACTAATAATTAATTTCAGGCGATATCCAGTTTTTTATGAATGAGCGTTTTGACTCTACCTATTAATATCAAAATTTCAGGTGACAAATGATTCATTTATGAAGCCCACATTCGATGAAATAAAGAAAGATAAATGGATCGTTTTCATATTAGAACATATACATTGTTTGAGAATATTCAAGTGGCCGTTTTTTTCTAATGCAACTAAAACATTATTTTTGTCTTTGTATTGACAGCATATTCATACCTTTCCATGGCGTGTAATAAAGCTCGTGAAAATGTGTGCTGAGTCGATGTTGTCTTTTATTTAGTGTAACTCCCGTCCATGTTCTTGCAGTCGGTGTTCTTAAGAACTTGTACTTTGATATTTATCTATACTTTATGTATTCCAATGAGTACCTGGACACTTAAAACGCGATTCTAACACCATCTCTCCCTAGATATGTTTGGCAATATGTTTCATAATTCCAATAGTACTTTTATCAAATTCTCTACACATTTAGAACAATATGTGTTTGATAAAATTTCAAAATTTCAGCACAATGGTATAATGCAAAGGTATCATTTAATTTATTTTATGAAGTCTGTCCATTTTAAAAGTCATACAAATACACATACAGGTAATTTTTTTTTTATAAAACGAGCATGTATCATTTTAAGGTAAAATAGTTGTAGATATTGACTCTTCACTGATAATTATATATGATCAAATATTAAATTAAATTTAAAGTTTGTTTCGAAGGTAAGTTAATTTATTTTTGTCATGATTTTCCTGTGAAATTCGCTCCTTTCTAAATTCTAGATATTTATATGTATCTTTGTGACTTTTAAAACTCGGATTGAAGTAGTAAAATAAATAGAATGATAACGTAGCATCACTCGAATCGGTAGAAGTTTTAAATATGTTATCAGCACGATATATTTCTAAATGTATCCAAAATGTACCTTTAGCGATATGGAAGATATTGTCAAAAATACTGAGGGAGGCGTTAAAAAATTTGTTAAGTATATACCTGAAAGTTCCACAGTGAAAAATATCAATTATAATTTTTCATTGGTTATAAACTGAAATCAAGAAGAATGTCCCAGTCATGAAATTAAAAAAAAAATTATTTGTTCTAGTTGTAAAATCAGAATATATTTTACTCGTGAAAGAAAACCATAACTTTCATTTTAAACCGTAGCTACTCCACTCTTAGAAATGTGTCTTGTGTACGCTGGCGGTCAAAAATATTTGATCGTTTTATATATCTTATACTGAAACAAATAAAATAACTACCCTTTTGTATTCTGCGTTGAAGTGTGGTAATAATATAGAAGGTATGAACTCGCTCCTGAATTATTATAATGGAAGCATTTTTTCGTAATCATTTTTTCGCCTTGTTTTTCATACGATATTGTTCTTTATAGATTGTGTCTGCATGGAACTGATGTGTACAGATGCATTTTCTGTCTTGCTGAAAGCAATGACGTCATTTCCGGTCGTAGAATGTATTCAAGAATATGGTTGTTGGGCATTGTGCAATCTCGTAGTATTAGGTAAGTTGTCTTTATCCATTATTGATACTTTTTGTATGTAATTATCAGCATCACTTGAAAATGGTTATACTTTTCAAGAGTGTCAACTGAAAACCATTACAATTATCGTAGATCAGTACTGACTTAGTATGTCAAACGGAAAATATATTTTAACAGAAGGTGAGCGTATTGACGGATGCTCATTGCATAGAAATTGACGGCATGTTTATGGTTATTTATGTGTATCTTAGTTCGTGTAAAAGTAGTGTCATTTGAAATCATTATCCCTTAAAACATATTTTTCTGTTTGTAAAATAGTTTTGTTCAAGCCAAGGCAAATGATTCACTCACAAAAGGTTTTGCCATATGTCAAGCAAAAGTTATCTAATAACTCCGGAATAACAACATTGTAAAATGTTTGTCCAAAATTATGACTTTTTATTTGAAACTTTCCATTGGAATGAAAAAAAATTTCATTTGGAAACGCCTTTTCCAGTGTGGAAAAGTATTTTTTATCCTTCATATTTTAAATTTGGAGCACAGAGACTTAAATTTTTTAGCAGGTACAGAAGTATCCGTCCTTCTAACATATATTGACACTGGAAAAATTAGAGCTGTAATATCAAAGTTATCAAATGCTCTCACATGTGAGCAGAACTAGAAAAGAAAATGAACAAATTACGTATGTACACTGTACAGACACCATGTGATTGGTTTTACCACTAGGCGATCGCAAAAACCTCTCATATTCATGCATTCATAAACATTTGTATCGAGAGCTGCGTATATAGCGACAGGTTTGTCTGTTATCTCTTAAACATAGACTTGGAGAAAATTGCATATAAACACGAAACACCATACTCTATTTATCTTCCATAACCTATATTAATTTCCCTTTTTTATTCTTTCAGCGTCCCGACTCGGTGATGAAGACTGTCAGAAGGCTGTCGGGATTTTGATAGACTGTAGCAGCGCTTTCACAAACAATGTCGAGCTGCTGGAACATGTCTGCTATGCCGTTAACTCACTAATTTCCCTCAAAGGTTTTAAAATTATAATCATGTTTAATATTCATGCCTCCTGTATTTTGTTTCCTGTATTAACAATAATTAAATACCTGCATACTACATAAGTGCATGGACTTGATATGTCATATTGCTGCTATTAAGAAATATAGAAATGATATCATAATTTAAAGTCCTGAAAAAAGAATCACTATAAATACGGCCCATTTGTAATTTTGTACTCCAATGTCTCAGAGATTAAGATTATTCTAGGGTACGATGTATGTATATTTTCACTACCGTTGTCAAAAGTTGGTTTAATCAATATCGAATGTTAAGATTTTCAATATTGTTTTCAGAATTTCTTGTTCTTCTTTGTGTGTTAATATATAAATGTGTTTTGCAATAATGTAAAGATGTTTTTCAGAATGTGTGCATGAGACTGTTGTAAGATTAGATGGTGTGACAAAACTGATTGAACTTATGAGGACATACGAGGAGAATGTTGACATACAGCTGAATAGCTGTAAAGCTATCGGAAATATCGCAGTAAATGGTAATATATAATTCATTACTTAATTGATTGAATCTATGAGAACGTACTAGGAGAATGTTGACATACAGCTCAATAGCTGTAAAGCTATCGGAAATTGCACAGTAAAAGGTAATATATAATTTATTACTTATTGATTGGATCTATGAGGACATACCAGGAGAATGTAGACATACAGCTCAATAGCTGTAAAGCTATCGAAAATATCACAGTAAATGGTAATATATAATTCATTACTTACTGACAGAACTTACCAAGCTTAAGAGAAGTTTGTTTTTGGTATGTATTTTATTTTTACTTAAATCAATTTGTTCACACATTTTAGGCGAGTTATTTCCTCCTCTATAACCCACATGATGTGAAAGAAAACATTTGTACAAACTAACTCACATAACGATTATTGCAATTATACTAATAAATAAATAATACATATTGTGCAGCAGGAGTAAACTGTGCAAGGCTTTTGAAATAATGGAGAAACTGAACAATCTTCTCCATTTTTACAAGTAGCTGACACTTATTTTTACTCATGTTATCATTTGTTAGTGTCACATATACATTCTATGCCAAACTTGCAGACAGGAAATAAACAACACCAGGCTGTGGACCAGTAGCTTTAAGGTTGTTATCATATTTCTTTATATATAAGATTTACAGTTATATTTCGACTTTCTGCTTATACACAAACAATAGATTTTGATATAAAATAAATTGTAGCTGATTTTCGGAAGTATGCAGAGGACATGGGTGCGTCAGAAGCAATAATTGCGTGTATGCTAAAGATGGAAAAGAACTTAATGATACAAAACACTTGCTGTATGACCTTAACAAACCTGTCAGCTGATGGTGAGTTTATATTCTAAACTATCTAGTGTTGAGGTTACAATTCATATCTGGTTATTAAATTAATCATTATACGAAACTATTTTACCAAAGAAACTGTTCTCCTATGCAATAGCTCAGTATTTTTTCCCAGATTATAATATGATTGTTATTAAAATCTCTACATATGCTTACTTCATGTGTCCACTCTTCTTTTACGTTTGAAATAAGACTTTGTTTATGTTTTGTATATGTTTTATGCTGATAATGAGATACCTTTGTTACATAGTTTATTAAATTTGTCATAATAATAATAATAATAATAATGCTGATAATGAGATACCTTCGTTACATAGTTTATTGTCATAATAATAATAATAATAATAATGCTGATAATGAGATACCTTCGTTACATAGTTTATTGTCATAATAATAATAATAATAATAATAATAATGCTGATAATGAGATACCTTCGTTACATAGTTTATTGTCATAATAATAATAACGATGATGATGATGATGATGATGATGATGACGATTATAATTATAACGATAATAACAAATTGTGATTAGTAGAAGAAGAAGTAACAGCAGTAATATTACCAATGTAGCACTCATAAGCATTTGATTGGATGACAAATGTTACTATTTTGGGAACATTACATTGTCAAAGTGACGTTATATAGGCACTGTGCTCAGTTCTCAAGTATAGTTGTGTACTTCACAGTTTTATATCCTATCTGATATATATGTGCTACATTACTAGCATTATTATTTAGCATATTGACCGTTAGAACACTTTAGGTAGGAAAAAGATCTTTGAGTCTTGATATTTTGCAAATAAATGTATATCTTTTGATTAGAACACATTTGTTCATTTCTCAAATAAAATGTCGCCTCTTTTTTAACAATACGCTTTACTTATATGTTGGTCACTGCACTTTATTATTGAAAATTATATTAATATAATAATGTTTCACAGCTGCTGACAACAAGTTTCGTATCTTGAAGAACGGCGGTGTACATGCCGTCTTACAATCAATGGCCAACAACAGAGATGACGAAAATTTGCAGCTGAATGCTTTAAAGTTACTGTGCAATCTCATTGAATCAGGTTTGTTTACTCACGCTTAGTATTTTTTTCATATATTCTAGTCCTTTAAGACCATGGAATCCATTCAAATTATTTGTATAACAGAGTTCCGCCCAAGCAGGTGCTAGTAGGAGTGACAAGTGTTGCACATTTTATTACATCTTGTGAACAGATTCGGTCAATTTGATTCAGCACCCTGTACTTTTAGGCCATCCAGCTGGCTTACGGAAGGTCGGTGGTTACCCAGGTGCCCGCTCGTGATGAAATAATGCACGGAGGGGCACATGGGGTCTTCCTCCATCCTCAAAGCTTGAAAGTCACTATATAACCTATAAATGTGTCGGTGCGACGTTAAACAACTCAGAACAAAACAAAAACTGTAGTTCTAGGCAGTCCTACAGTGACAAAAAGATAACCAAAAGTTTACAAGAAAATTCTTAGTAAAAATAGAAAATGCAGAAAATAACAGCAGCCTCGTTCGATTGGACTGAGTCTGTTCATGTCAAGTTATGGAATGTGTGACACCCTTTGCGCCTATAAGCATCAGCTTAAGTAGTGTAATCTCCATTATAAAAACACTTTTGTTGGTCTCCATGATCCAAAGGTCTCCAAAGGACCATAAATAGTAACAACACAGTTGAAACGCAGTTGAAATAGAGTTGATTTTAAAATCAAAGTATACATTATTAAATGTCATGACTTTTCCCGTAAAATAACTGTTTTTTATTTCACGATTTGACAGATATCAAAGTTGTGTTGTTTAGGATTCGCGCTTTGTGGTTCCGTTACAGAGATAGTGCCGGTCGCACCTGTTTTGAGTTGTTCCAAGTACACATTAAGAATACCATTCAATCTTTACTGTTAATAAGGTTTAATGACACGTGCATTTATCATTGATTGTAAAATGTAACGAAATTTTATTTAAGGTAGTGGACCCGTAATGCTTCTCGACAATTTCCGTTTGTTTACCATACTGAGAAAATTTCCTCACTTATCAGGGGAAGGAAGTGTGCAAATACTACGATTAAGTCAATTTCGCTATATGCGTTTTCTCCCCTTGTGAGCAAAAGCAACAGCTTTGTAGTTAGGCAACTTGGCATTCTTCGGACGTAAAGTAGCTCGAGAATCAAACAATTTTCCGTAAAAAAAATGGAAAATGCCAAAATCACATACGGAGAGAACGTAATTTGCCGATTGTCATAATGGGTCCACTACCTTGCTTCAAACTTAGAAAGATTTTGCATACGACATTATCAACTGAGCGTTCAAATTTTAAATTGATTACTTTAAATAAAAGACTTAATTTCAGTCAAACAATCTTTGTTTATCCTACAGACAAAGGATGTTGGTGGATTGCAGAAGAAAGCGGTATACAGATAATCTCTATGACCCTAAAATCATACTGTCAGTCGCAAGAGATATTGGCTTTCGGATGTACATGTCTAGCAAACCTACCCAGGAGAGGTATATATCGCTGTTTTTATCTGTGGTTTAAAACCACATATCAGATTCATATCCTAGTTTCATTTTTAACCGGATATCAAAATTGCGGAATTATATGCTGAGCTTGTAGATCACCCTAAGAATGCAAGGTTATTAGTTTGGAACACAAAACAAAAAAACAGCTGCATGACTTTGGCTTTGACTTATGTAATGAGTATTGTACGAAAATTGTAGAACCATTTTACACTTTATTTTCTATACGGTTTTCAGAAATTAACGTAATGTTAACGAATTCTAAAGGTCAAAAATAACGCAATTAAGACTGTTTAAAAGTTACGAAACAGAGCAATCAAGCCACCATGAGTGTGACAATGCCAACACGAATATCACAAAGCAGTGCAATTCAGCCTACACGAGAAGGCAAGACATTTAAGCCGCTAAAATGAGTGTTACAAGACTGGGCAATTGTATATACACAAGATTGTCACAGGGCGAGGCAGTTAAGCCAACACGAGTATCACAAGGCAGGGCAATAAAGCCTACACGGGTATCACGAGGCAAGGCAATAAAACCAACACGAGTATCACAAGGTAAGGCAATAAAGTCTTCACGAGTATCAAAAGGCAAGGAAATTAAGCCTACATGAGTGACACAAGGCAGACAAGTAAAGCCTGAATGAGCGCAGTTTGGTCTAAGTACAATGTAAGTATCACAAAATAAGGTGATTAAGCCTAAGGAGTAAAATCTATTCGAAGCATTTGGAAGAGTAGAATGCAACCAAGCACAAAAATAGTAGACTCCGTTCATGAGAGGTAATTGCAACACCCCTCACAACCCCTAGCTCCAGCTTATGGGGTTATCGAATGGACTCGGTGTTCTCAAGGAACTATATGGAGTCAATGAAAGCCAAAAGAAAAGTATGTTAAGACGACATGAACGTCACAAAACATTTAAGCTTATCTAAAGCTGAATGATACCTGTAAAATATATTTCAATAATATAAATAATATTTTGCAAGTTTTGTAAGAAATTACTTCTTTCAGGTGTAAATGCAATTGCCCTGGAGAGTGTAGAGTCTACGTTATTATATCTCAGAATGTCTTTATCGACGAGTGTAGAGGTGGCGCGAGGTGTTTGTAGCTTCTACGAAAACGCTCTCAAAGCAGGTATATTGTTAGAGTTATACTCTGTACATAAATGATGATGATAATTATGATTATGATTATAATGCTTATTACAATGATGATAATAATATTTATAAGGGTGATTATTATTATCGTTATAATTATTATTATTATTATTATACCAGATTTATATAGTGCCCTTTTCATGATCAATTTCACGTTCAAAGGCCCTTATTATCATTTATAATGGTATTATTATTATTATTATTATTATTACTGTCAATACTTGTAACGGTGATCGTTATTAATTTTTTTATCATTATTATTATATTTATCATTATTGTTGTATTATTATCATTATTATCACTGTTGCTGTATTTAGTTTTATTTATATTCATGTATTTCAATTTAAACAAACCGTGAAATTAAAAAAAAAGTTACACTTTTACGACTAAATGGGAATGGAACTAGTATTTTTGTATCCTAATGGCTATCTGTCACTGTTCACATTTTTATAAACTTATTTCTTCACTACATTAATAACTTTAATTCATACTTTATTTATATATTGCAATCTTTAGGAAAGGAGAGCAGGAAACTGTTCAACAAGAATGCTATGGAGAAAGTACTACATGTCATGCAAGACTTTGACGATATTGATGTTAAAATCAGCGGCTGTAAAATAATTGCCCAAGTTGCAATCGGTAAATACGGTATCATCAAAAGATTTCATGAATTACCATTGATCTTTCGGGTTGTTCTGTTTTAACGTCACGCCGACACAATTATAGGTAACATGGCGGCTTTCCGGCTTTTGATAGTGGAGGAAGACCTCAGCTGCCCATGCATTATAACAGGCACTGGTGGACACTAGGGTATAACCGCTAACCTTCCGTAAGCCAGCTGGATAGCCCCCTTACGCGAAAGAATTCTGCACCCCAAACGAGGTTTCGAACCCACAGCGGTGCGGGCAAGTGATTTGAAGTCGGCGGCCTTAACTACTCGGCCGAGGAGGCCCCGATCACTGAAGCATCTTGACAAAATACAGAGCTTGTACATCTTAAGTCTGTTAAAGCACTCATGTATAATCATACTGCCAATGAAGTAACTTTTATCATGTATTATACGGCTTTTTTATGCAATTTATGCGGGGGCAAATAGCGTTACTGCTGTCCGAACGTCCGTCCGTCCGTCCGTCCGAAACCTTGTTATCCAACTCCTCCCACACCATAGCCTGATTTGTTTCAAACTTTCGCAGATGAACAAGTTTGATGTACAGATGACCACAAAGGAAGGAACTTTTGCTGTGTCTATTATTATGGCCCTTTGATAGTTTGCTATATAGAATATAGAGACAAATCTTGTGTGTCCAATTCCTCGAACACCATTGACAGAATAAACTTGAAATTTTCTAAGAAGGAGGACCTTGATGTGAAAATGACCATTAGAAATGGACATTTTCTGTAGCTTTCTTTCTAGAACTATGGCCCTTTCTTAATTTCACAAAAAGAGTCATAGTGAAGAAATTTGGTGTGTTTAACTCCTTATACATTTTTGAAGGAATTTGTTCAAGCTGCTTAAATGCACAACCTTATCTGAATATCACCATAAAGGATAGATTGAGACAATTGTGAAATTGTGTGTGTTCAAGCTTGCTTAAGATAAACCGGCTTTCAGCGTGTAAAATATTAACCATAAATTCAACGCCAAATGTGAAACTTTGATTGTGTGAAAATATTGAGCTTTTGTACAAAAACGTTAGCTAAAAATCATATAGTATATAATTCTTTTGTAGATGAAGATACTGATCTTTTGACGCGCGAAGTTGCAGTTGTTCTTTTATCAACAATGAAAAAGTACGAAGAAAACAGCAGTATCCAAATGATTTGCTGTGGCACCATCTCTTACCTTTCCGCCTCAGGTAACTTCATTGTAGGCTACACGTTTTCTTTTCGTGGTTGTATTCAGATACAATATATTTAAATGCACAAGAATGGCATCAAACCTTTTTCTCCATAATTTCAAATTTCGAACTTCATATAAACTTCATGGAAGTATTAATTCCGTATCTTGGAAGTTGTTACTAGTTGATGTAAGCTTAACACTTAAAACAAGTGCGATTATGTGATTTGTGTTAAGTAGTATTGTTAACATTTCCTTGAAGTGTCGGGTAACAACGATCACATTCTAAATGCATTTAAGTATCTTTGAATACTAATAAGTTCAAACAGATTGAAAATATATCGTTTTGCAGGGAAAGGTCTTGAAACGTTACAAGAGATGTGTTGTATTGATGTGCTACTAAGAAGCATGAAAGTGCATTTACACAATGCCGAGATCATTGCTGTTTGCCTGTTGTCTTTGGAAAACATCTGCAGGGCCGGTATGTATAACAAAGCACATTCTTTTAATATCTAAACTAAAACTGAACACCGTTGATACAAAATTTGAATGTCTGTATTTAAAAAGCTATGGAAAAAACAGAGGTCAATTAATGACAGTTTGCAAAAGAGAAGGTGATATCACATTTGACTTTCCCTTTTATAGATCGTAACTATATGCTATTTCCAACTACATGAATATTGAATAGACCTATAAATATATCTGATATTTCATGTTTCAGATATGAAAATGTATAAGTAGGAATAAATATTTAAAAAATAAACAAGAGACGTTCTTTGAATTAATAAAACACGTGTACTTTCTTTCTGAAATATTATATCATTAATCATTTTGATCATTTGTCAAAGACCTGTATAAATCATCTTCAATAAACATTTCTAATTTTCTCGGTAGATTCCATTTTCTTATATTAGACCTTGAATGTTCATGCTACACTATTCAGATCTTGTACGCGGAACAACAACACAACACGTATGTGACGCTGTGGCGTTGTCCATGAAAACTCACCCAGATAACAAGGAGATACAACTGGGTGGCTGTCACATTCTCTCCATCATTGGAACAGGTTTTCATAAACAAAATGGTATGTGGTTTTATATAAACAAAATGGTATGTGGCTTTCATAAACAAACTTGTAGGTACTAGTACTTGTAATAGTAGGTAAATCTTTTGATGCTAATCAATGAAACTCATGAAATGGAGAAAAAACGATTATACATTCAGAAAATTACTGATGATTTATGTATTTTCTAGGTGAAGTTAAAAACTGGAAAGCATTTTAGTTTCATTAGAAACTTTAATATAAAGATGTATAGATATTAAACAATAGTCAAATGATATGTCTGTTTAACGGTTAAATCATCACATGCTAGATCATATCTATGATTTCAGAATTACGTCGTCAAAGCGTTGAATTTTTAGAACCATTGGCAAGTGTTGTTCATAGAAAAAGCGTCACGGATGAGATACTGCAGGTTGCGTCTGCGGCTATACATAGACTGAGGAAATTTACAGATGATGTCTTGGAAGACAGAAGTGATCCTTCTGTATCAAGCGAAGAAATGCCACTCGGAATTGAACTACAAAGTACAAACTTAAAAGCACCAAGGAATTCTCTAATAAATGACTCATCTAGTGATAAAACAGACAAAACTGTTGACGAAGATTAGTTAAACAGATTCTTGTCAGTTGCAAAAATAAACCCGACAGAATTTCCGGGTATTTTTTACTTCAAAAGTATGTCATGTATGGTTCCGAAGTTTCAAGTATTTAATTATCTTTTATGCTGATGCATTTGTTTTGAAAAATCGGTCATGTTAATGTTATAAAGCCTTTATGCCTAAAGAATTTAACTTCGTGTGACATAGATTTTAATCAATATCACATCAGTAATCTTTAGGTGAAGTGCTGCGGCCTTTTGGGATCGTGGGATCCATTCGATATCAACGGAATAGAATTCCGCATAAGCCGGTGCAAGGGGGCGTGAGAGGTGTTGCACTTTCCATTACCTGTTATGAACAGATTCAGTTAAACCTTGTCTGCTCTTATTACTCTTGGTTTCATTCTTTGCATACAAAGGATCTTCTTACAAATTTTGTTAGAAGATTGTTGATTTTTCTTCAGGAGTGTGTGAGACCGCCTGTTGCGCTAATACAGTCACGCCTTGACGCAATTATTTCGCCATTATCTTATTTCAACCTCTGTGTTCTTTTGGCTGCGAAATCATTGCATAAACATGGCCAAAGGCTCAAAACAAACGCATCCAGATAAAATTCAATTAAATGCTTCAAAATTGGTGTCCATTATGATAATTTGATATCTGGAAATTGTGGGATGTGGGGGTGGGGTGGATCTGGGGAGGAGAGGACGTGAAGAGATAGAACTACTGTGTACACACTTTCTTTAGCAGTAGGGTATATTTATGATTGTTATTAATGTTATTCATGTTAACATGGTCTTGATGATAAACATAAAAAACTTTTAATGACAATGCACTATCAACGTATTTTTTGCCCAAGATCTAAATTTGTTTAAACTTAGATGATTAAACACTGTCTTTTCTGGATCAACATGTGATTCAGACGTGTTTGACATGATCATGTGGATGATTTGAATGTATAGCATTGAGGCTGCCGTTATGCTGTCCTGAAAAATAGTTAAATCGTGTTTTAGCTGCAAACCACCATTTGATACATATAAATATGCTACAAATTATAATACTTAAATCTAAACAGCTGGAACCTTTCTTTACTCTCTCTTGTAATACATGTAATGGTTGTTTTGACCCAGTTATTTCTGTTTGTTGTGATGTATGGTTATACTAGAGCAGGTTAATGTCAATTTACAGTCACATAATTCAGTTTCATAACCAAAAATGTAATCCTTAATAGTTTACTTACGAAAACTTATCCACTACAAGTTAGTGACAATTTGTAACGAAACAAGGTTAAGATCCTGTTTGGGGACTCAAAGTCACAAAGAATCTGTTCTTTTGTTCCTTCTGGTAGCAGATAAGTCTTGTAATGGTGTAAGATTCCTCTCAAACTTACGTGCCAATTTTATTGTTTTACAAAAATAAAACAAAGGAAAGATAATCATATTAGCTTCGAGCGTGGCAAACATTACATAGATCTATACTTATTGAAAAAAAGTGATTGTGTGGATACGATCTCAATTAAGTATGTTCTGCATAAAATCTCTCTTACTGACACTTTTACAGCTGGAAATATGAATCTAACATGTGACTTTATTTATTGTCATGGTGATATAACTTAAATAAAGTTTGCATAAATGTTTTCCTTGATTATGTATTTGTTTTATTAATCTTTTAATCAATTTAAGGCATATTGTATATTAATTAAGCGGTAAATTTTGCGACTGGAAATTCCCGAAATTCATAGCACATATACCATGACACCAATATTGAAACGGTGACTGGTGAAAATCCAATTATGAAGCATTGCTAGACAATTGCTATCTATATTTTAACAAAACGGAATATGCATATTTTTGTGGAAACACAGCATTTGAAATGACTGTTTGAAGATTTCATCTTTTTCTGGCAGTTGGAATAACTTTAATTTTGTTGGGTTTAACGTCGCACTGACACACAATTATAGGTCATATAGCGACTTTCCAGCTATGATAATGGAGGAAGACCCCAGGTGCTCCTCCGTGCATTATTTAATCACGAGCGGGCACCTGGGTAGTACCACCGACCTTCCGTAAGCCAGCTGGATAGCTTCCTCACATGAAGAATTCAACTACCCGAGTGAGGGTCGTGTGAGGCTCGAGTGAGGCTCGAGCCCACATCGATGAGGGGCAAGTGATTTGAAGTCAGCGACCTTAACCACTCGGCCACGGAGACCACAGTTGGAATAACTACTCCGCTGCTAGTTTATCAATCGTTTTCATCTTATACAAAGACAAAATATCAAACATCACTCGTTATATTAGAAATGGGTGTTAAAATACTACTGTTTTTCTATTTAGATGATTTTATCACAGTATGCTTATATCATAGTTTTTCCAGAAATCATACTTTCGCAAATATTTCCGCACGCAGAAAGTCTTGTTATTTAAGTAACGCAAAAACATTGATTTATACTCTTAATAGAGATATTTTAATAGCGCTGTCAAAGGGGTATTTATCCAGTATTGATCAAATAGCAACCCCCTATTTTTCTATTAACAAGGCAGTGGAACTAAAAATACAAAGTTCTAGAATGCACTACTTACTAGTATTTAAGATACTTGTTTAGTTAACTGCATCAAGAAGTTAACTGCATGAAGAAAGGACGATTTTTCTGAAAAAGTAATTTGAGCAGAAACAAAGATCCTAAAAATATTTGGAAAAATGGAAACAACACCGCAACTAGGTACTAGCCATGTAGTATTTTACCCTTTTGCATGGAAAAAAAGCATGTATAATTTCTCCGGAGGGGTCTTGGTATAGCTTTAATTGCTCCGTAATAAGCAATTTGAAAACAAATGTTGTTGATAATGCTACTGGTGGAAAGGAGAGGTATCTGCTTCCTTTATATATGCGTCAAAGTATGGGGTAAATGTCTAAAAATACGAAAAAATCAAAGAATACTGGAAATAGTTTTTCACTAAAAACGTATGTTTTCCACCACTTACTACGCATAAATTGTAAAATGCCATAAATTAAGGGCCATAACTCCTGGGAAAATCAGTGAATCGTAACATTCCAACGATATACACAGCTAGGTTTGGCAGCGGTATCTCCTTTGAGTCTGATGGAATTCCAACCAGTGGTATAGGAGAGGTAGCACAAATCAAAGAATTTTACGAATCAAGGTACACGACTTCGCTGAAAATCATTTAATCAGAGCATAACGATGATATGCACAACTACGATTCATACTAATCGCTCGTGAGATTTGGTGAAAATTCAGCCTTATTATATACAGCATGTTGTATAATTTATCAAATCATGCAATATGCACAATAAGGTATAGTGGAATTCCACCCTATTAGATAAGTGGCTAAAACATATTAAACTTGACGAATCAAGGGCTATAGCTCTAACCGGGACATGCCCATGAGTTGCACAATTATGCTTGGCAATGATCGCTTTTGTGAAGTTTCGGTGTAATTCCTCCTGGTTTGTCGGAGCAGTTTTCCGGATAAGGTAAAATACGACAAATCAAGGGCTATAACGCCAATGAAAATCACTAAACCAGAAGATGCCGACAATATGCACAATAAGGCTTGGCACTGTTCATTCTCTTAAGGTTTCAATAATACAAGTGAAGCGGTCAAAGCGTCATAAAATTGGATGAAACAAGAGCCATAACTCTGCTGAAAACCATCGAACCGGAAAATGCCTACGACTTGCATAACAAAGCTTGGCAATGGTGTAAATCCGTCCAATGGTGTCAGGGGAGTTGCGTGGTCAAACTTTATGACATACTTACAGACAGACAGACTGACAGACGGACAGACAGACTGACAACACTAAATCAATATGTCTCTCCCACTGCCTGTCGGACACATAATAATCTAAGGACAAGTAGATGCATGACTGCGTAATCCTATCTTTTTTATTGGTAACATAGACAGATATCGAAAATATCCCGGATAGGATTAAGGTTGACAAATGGTGTTCATTCATCAATTTTCTTTCTATTAGCAGGCCATTTCCCTTAAGAAAAGAAGGTTTAGTCCCTATATTAACCTGCTAAAGCCGCCTTCAAAGATCAGTTTAGCATGTCTATCATAACCGAGAAGAAAAGAGAAAATGAACTCACCGCTTTAACAAGTAAAATTAGAATTCATTGAAGCATTCAACATATCAAAATATAACAAGAATCACAAACCACATATCGTATGGAAAGAAGAATAAAAGACATAGTACACCCACTTCCCCCCCCCCCCCCCCCCCCCCCAACCGCCAAATAAATAATAAAATGATATTGTTTGCATTATTATTGTACTTGCTGAATGTCATAACCTTTCTCATCTAGATTATAATGATTCATGATGTCAGATTACCGATACTTTCTGATATCAGCTATAACTAATATTTCTAAATCGACTGTTTCGAAATTTTAGCACTCTACCATGTAATTAAGTATTACTGGAATGGGAAATCATTGACAAAATTTTGACTATTTAAATACCAATTACATTTACCTTGACACTGAAGGTAGGAGGTTTAAAAGCACACCACAGTTTTGCAACACGTACAACTGCATGGATTATTGTTTAGTGTCCCTGATAAAGCCGAAGTATTGAGATATAAGTTCCCTGACAAGATGAGTTGGCTGAACACTCAATTTGTAGAGAACAATTCCATTTATTTGAGGTATTTAACTCCTGTGTGTGCATCAACTCAAAAGGGAAAAAATACACTGTTATTAACTAGTATTACACACAGAGATATTCAAATACAGTTAGCACAGAAAGGCCAGCTATTTGGGAGTTAAAGAATGGATTTGTACAGAAATTGAAAATAAAAATGGTTGTACAATAATCATTGTGAAATTTTCCTTTAATCTGTGTTTTTTTATTCTTTATAAACGTTCAAGCATTGCATATTATTTGCATGAGCTGAGGAAGAATTGAGCTCAGGTTGTTGTAACTACGTAGATCAAACACGTGATGATTGTCTGTTGCGATGGCGTTCAACTCGTTTGTGTTGATGCCTGCAAAATATCGATTAAGAGCTATCGTTTTATATAAATTTACATCTGGAAAAAGTACCGTATGAAACGGCAGAATATAAGTAGCTACATGTATATGAGAGCGAGGACCGAAAAACAGAATTTTATTGGAAAGCGTGCAAGCGTTTAAGGTATTGTCCATTTGTCTAAATTTGGTGTGAATATCAAAATTATTCTAGTGGTGAATGAGTTATAGAATGGGCTATGGATATGGTATTTTTGTTTAAACGGCTTTCAGTAAAGTCTTTCCATCTGACGTTTTGGTTGTTAGTGAAAGTATTTGTTACAATTTTCGAGAACTTTCTGGACACAAGTGTGAGAATAGGGCTGAAATAACTCGCACGAAGACCAACTTAAACATCTAATACTGATATTGAAGTATTGCAGCTGTGATAAAATGTATATCAAAAGTATGAAAGGATCATGTCTACAGATGAACATGGACGTTTCAAATTTCAAGTTGTATTAAATGTCATATCTCTATCAACGATTTGAAATAACAATATCACGCATTAGCACCTCGAATGAAAATGTTTACCTGATCCGATGACAATGCTGATAACATCTTTACTATCTTGGTGTAACTGGTTTGCTTCTCTGATCGTATCTATATGATTATTCGACTGGCCGTCCGTCAGAACAAGTACAACGTTTTCTGCTGTAGAACGATCTCCATGCTGCGGTGTCAATAACTGTGTGCGTACCGTCTCAAGAGCTTCATTGGTGTGTGTCACGCCACCTAGGTAATGGACCTTGTTGACAGCACTCATTACGTCGACTTTGTTGTCGAATCTATTTAGATACCAACCAACCTGCAAATTGAATATAAAACATCTGAAAAATAACAATGACTAAGATCAAATAGGAATAGACATGTTCCAAGAAAACAACTTTCTAAAACAACCATCCTCAAGACATACACGGCTCAACAAGTGTACGTATCTATTTCTGAACGATAGACATATACATGTACACATAAAACTAAAAAGTACACAGAGTTAAACATGTAGACAATGAAATTACAAAACACATTTAGAAACAACATGAGGCTCCACCTTGGAACAGTCAGTGGGAAAAAGCAACAGTAGAGAGCTTAAACCAGTTAATTGGACGTAAACCTCCTCTCTTTATCCCTGTCGTATTCCAAAGTTACAGGTCAGTGTAGATAAAAGTTATCCCCTCCAAATGAATCTTTTAGAAGGTATTGATGACTAAAGGCAGAATACTTAAAACAACTATGTTCGTGTAAATGTATATAAAAGAAAACATAAAGCCCTCAAAACGTATTTACTCAAAGAATTTGCAGGAAGCAGAGCAGCAACAGAAAAACCATTAAGTGCCCGAAGAAACAGGCTAGAAGACAAGTAACAAAGCAGCTCAGTCTCAGCGGACTTTAGGAACTGTTTATAATAGTTTTTTACTTGTCCCGTCAGAAAAATAATAAAAGAGGAAAGCGTAGCATCACACTGCAAAAGAGCTGAATACCAAACATGCAATATGTCTTAAAATAATTGGGTCATAACCTCATTTAATAAAACTTTCTATTGACAAAAGCCTTTTCAGTCACTGCAGTCGGCCAGTGAAATTAAAATAACACTCTTAATAATGTGTATAAGAACTTGTGACATTGATACAAAAAAAATATACATGGACAAAAGTCCAACAAGACAAGCCACATTCAGAAAAAGCAGTCACCCATAAACAGTACATGGGTATGTGTAAATGTGTACTCGTACACAGCGGCTGAGCACATAAATGAAAGCAATAATAAAAAACAATAAAGTTTAAAAGATAATATGATGATATTACTCATGTATGCAAGTTTATTCGTGTATGCAAGTGAATTCATGCATGTAAGTGTATTCTGTATATATGTGTATTCAGATATGCAGGTGTATTCATGTATGGAAGTGTATTCGGGTAAGCACGTGCATTCGGGTATTTTTTTTAAAGAAATCTGACTTTAGTTAATATGAAAAGTACTGATGACATCACTGGAGCGTTCACCACATTGGACAAGGTATTTGCAAAGAAAATACATGGATATCGATTCTCGGTAATGACTTCCCCGCCAGCCTTTCTATCAGCTGGTATGTTAGTATATTGAAATCATTAGTGACAGATCGTAGCTAAGTAAACATAATGATTTTTATCCTACCTGGGGATGTGTGCTGTACGACAGCAGGCCGATCTGTGCCTTTGTCGGTCCGACTTCAATCTGTTGCACGATGCTTCTGACGAAGTCAAGCGCATGTCTAAAGTTTGTGGTTCCAACACTTCCAGAATCATCGAGAACGAAAATAATATCCCGGTTACATCCTAAAAATAAGATATATTAAACGGGAAATGAGCGAATGGGGCTTATTTCGACGGTCATGTTATATTTATGATGATTCACCTTGTATTTAACATGACCTCACTGAGTATTAAAGGAAATGACCTCTTGTACTGAAGTAAATGGCGTTGTCAAGAAAAGGAAAAGGAACACTTTTGTCAATAAGACTAGGATTTGTTGAGATAGCCGGTAAACAGATATCCTTAATGTTGGGAAATAATGTTTGTGTGCAAAATGTTGGTGTCATATTAACAGAGCAAAGTATATGTACTAAATAAACCGTCCAACCACTAAGAAAGAACCAGATAATGTTTTCGGTTAAAATAATATTGTATGTAAAAATTTTTAAAAAAAATTAACTTGGTCACGAACCCGGTGACTATTATTGATTATAAGATTTTCTCCAAGGAATAAAAGAAGTGAAATCAAAAACAATCTAACCGTGAGGGAAAGGACCCGGCGATGTTGGTGGCAGCGTTGTAGTTGTCGTTTTTGTAGGCATGTTACAGAAATTTGTGTCACAACAAGATAGTGTGACATCACGTCTGTTTCTGTCGTGTTCTTCAACGTCATCCTCCGTCTCCTCGTCAAACATCAAACCACGTTTACCAAAGGCAAAGCCTAGGCTCAGGCCTTCACAAATCTATAAATAGATTATATGGCAACGCCGATTTTTCAGATGAACATTAATCAATAATACAAGACCAAAGGCTAGACGAAAATATTCAAATTGTCAAGGAATTTTTCTTATTGGCAGTCTTTATCATATGGCACATCTCCGGTTGTTCTTTCCAATAAAAAAAATCACAAACAATTAAAGTAATACAAACAGCAATTTGTTAAACAAAAGAATAAGAAAACAATAGCTTGATTATTATTCAAAAAGAAAAAAATAGGAATCTGATCAATGTCCTGACTGACCTCTTTCTTTTCACACATCATGATGTATTCGTCATGTCCATCCAAAGCCTTAAGATGTTTTGTCATACATGTCTAAAAGCAAAATCGAATGAGGCACTAAATATGGAAAGGTTCGATTTTGAAATGCAAGCACATGAATTGTAAACCGGGCTGTTTTGTGACAATGAAAACAATTGTTATTTTTTGTTATTACTATACATGCGTACTACATCAGATTTTTATTTTGTAGGTCATCATTATTTATAAAAAAGGCACAACCGAGAGACTTGTTAGACTGTCATAGTTTTCTAATGTTACTTCAGAAAAAAGAACAGTTGTTTTCCTTATGAAAGCCATACACTTTTCTAAAATAATGTGGTACCTAACCAATTATTTATTTCCTATTTTAATTGTATACATTAATAATGAAATAAATCATATCAATTAATAATAAAGTAAAGTGTATCCATAAGTAATGAAATGAATTGCATCCATTAAAAACGAAGTAAATTATATCCATAAGTAATGAAATCATAAGTAATGAAATGAATTGCATCCATTAAAAACGAAGTAAAGTGTATCCATAAGTAATGAAATGAATTGCATCCATTAAAAACGAAGTAAAGTGTATCCATAAGTAATGAAATCATAAGTAATGAAATGAATTGCATCCATTAAAAACGAAGTAAAGTGTATCCATAAGTAATGAAATGAATTGCATCCATTAAAAACGAAGTAAAGTGTATCCATAAGTAATGAAATGAATTGCATCCATTAAAAACGAAGTAAAGTGTATCAATAAGTAATGAAATGAATTGCATCCATTAAAACGAAGTAAAATGTATCCATAAGTAATGAAATCATAAGTAATGAAATGAATTGCATCCATTAAAAACAAAGTAAAGTGTATCCATAAGTAATGAAATGAATTGCATCCATTAAAAACGAAGTAAAGTGTATCCATAAATAATGAAATGAATTGCATCCATTAAAAACGAAGTGAAGTGTATCAATAAGTAATGAAATGAATTGCATCCATTAAAACGAAGTAAAATGTATCCATAAGTAATGAAATGAATTGCATCAACTAATAAAAACGAAGTAAAGTGTATCCATAAGAAATGAAATGAATTGCATCCATTAAAAACGAAGTAAAATATATCCATAAGTAATGAAATCATAAGTAATGAAATGAATTGCATCCATTAAAAACGAAGTAAAGTGTATCCATAAGTAATGAAATGAATTGCATCCATTACAAACGAAGTAAAGTGTATCCATAAGTAATGAAATGAATTGCATCCATTAAAAACAAAGTAAAGTGTATCCATAAGTAATGAAATCATAAGTAATGAAATGAATTGCATCCATTAAAAACGAAGTAAAGTGTATCCATAAGTAATGAAATGAATTGTATCCACTCAAAACGAAGTAAAGTGTATCCATAAGTAATGAAATGAATTGCATCCATTATAAACGAAGTAAAGTGTATCCATAAGTAATGAAATGAATTGCATCCATTAAAAACGAAGTAAAGTGTATCCATAAGTAATGAAATGAATTGCATCCATTAAAAACAAAGTAAAGTGTATCCACCATTAAAAACGAAGTAAAGTGTATCAATAAGTAATGAAATGAATTGCATCAACTAATAAAAACGAAGTAAAGTGTATCCATAAGTAATTAAATGAATTGCATCCATTAAAAACGAAGTAAAATGTATCCATACGCAATGAAATAAATTGTTTCCATTAATAATGACGCACAGTGTAGATAAATGGAATACAATAACAATGAAATAAAAGTTAAGTGTATTAATTAGTAATGTAATAAATTCTATCCATCATTATTGAAATAAAGTGTATCGATTAGTAATGAAAATAAGGGAAACATGTATACAAAATCTAAACTTATACAAGCCCAGTTACCTGATTAGAACCACATGAGATCGTAGTATTGCAGTCGTCAGGGTCGAGAACTGGTGTTGGACATGCGTAACACTCGAGAGCTTCGTGCAGAGATAAGGTAATCATATACATTGTACATATAAAATGCTTCTAATTATCGACTTTTTAAGGACTGAGCTAAACGAAAGCACATGAGAGTAAACGAATTGGTATATTTGCAATTAGAACAAGTCACCTTTCTGTTACAATTTCTCAAAAAAGTTCAGCTGCTGGAAGGTACGTGTATACATGCTAACTATAGATTCTGGTTTGTTCTATTTAATGCTTTCATGTGGCTTTTGTGTTTAAAAATGAAAATCAAACTCTGATAAAACTTGCTATGTCAAAATTGTGTTTCTAACAACAAAAATAAATCATATATATATACACTAAATAAATACTTACGACAATTTCCACAGAAACGTTTGCACGTGCCTTGAGAAAATGTAGGATCAGAGCAAAGGTCAGGTTTAGCTTTCTGGAAGAGTAGGCATGCTTGTTCGTCAAGGTCATTACAGCTACTAACAGGCTGACCTACCACTTCTCCAGACACCAACACTGTAAGATAGTATAGAATAATTGAGCCGCGCCATAAGAAAATCAACATAGTGGGTTTGCGACCAGCATGGATCCAGACCAGCCTGCGCATCCGCGCAGTCTGGTCAGGATCCATGCTGTTCGCTTTCAAAGCCTATAGCAATTAGAGAAACTGTTAGCGAACAGCATGGATCCTGGCCAGACTGCGCGGATGCTCAGGCTGGTCTGGATCCATGCTGGTCGCAAACCCACTATGTTGATTTTCTCATGGCTCAATTATAATTAATCTAGCCTTTAGAGTAAGTGTATTTTTGAAATGCTAAACAAAATCATGTACAATTTAGCTGCAACATGGAATATGCATGCATTTTAATAAGTAGTGTTTTAGTGAGAAAGGTGATTTTACTAAAGTTTTGAATTGAAATATCTTGAAAATGAGTTTTTAAGGAAGTATTATATACCCTGTGAAACGTGCTCATCGCCTGGCCATAAACGCAGCAAGCCTGGTCCACAAAACCCGATAATGACTTTGATATCAACGACTTGAAATGAGATTTTGCGAAGCGAAAAGGGATAAAACAACAAGCGTATATATCATACCAGTTGTAGACTTTTGTTTCGGTCAATGCGCAGTTTTGTCGACCAGACTTAAATTTATGTCTTTGGTCAATATTACTGTCCGACAGGTTAATAAAACTACATATTGACCTCAATTTAAGACTATAACAATATTAGAACAAGAAACTAAATATTTTACCTAATATAACGCCTATAAGAGCTAGCATATTTCTTCCAAGTAGTTCCTTAGCCTAATTCCCTCATTAATTAAACGATAAAAGTTGCAAACTTGAACTGATAAGGTAGGCGTCGCGACCTGTGTTCTTATCTCTAAGGTTGATATATTGTAGTAATGAATTAAATTGATGATTTTTTCTACTTAATAAGTAGGGCAAATTACGATACAAACATTTTTGAGGGATTGTTCAGAACTACAGCATCCGAGAAAAACATATGGCTGCTCAATGTCAGTGTATCAACTTCAATAAAATTTTCTGTCAAAAGATATATTTTAGAGATGCATCATAAATCATTGCTTTTTCTTACTTATTACCGTTGAATGCTTGTCGAAAATGAAACAGAAACACGAGAGTCAATTAAGAAGCTTCGTGCTATAACTTTACCACAGAACAAGCAATTTACTCTGTTTTTTTTTTATTGTTCCAAACGGAGCTCAAATCAGCAAAATAGAATAAAGTCTTGAAATAATTTTGCTGCATTCCTGCGCGTTGAAAAGGCGCACTGTGGTTATGAAAATTGCTTGTTATTACGTTTTACATATCTACCATCAGGGCTTTCGCTGGCATATAATTATAATGAATTCAGCAAAGGAAGGTATTTCACTCCTTGAACAAGACTTAGTTGCCATTAATACCGACATTTATAAGGCCTTTAAAATAGTACAAGGGACCTTAATGCGAGAACACCCTGAGTTTAAATGGACATTGTTGGTAGGTAAATCAAGGCTTTCCGCTTTTCTGGAAGAGTATGCATTACTTATGTATGACATATATGTTGAACAATGACCATCGTTAGATAAAATATACAATAGAGAGTGTAACATTCTATTTGACTTTTGTAAATGATACTTATTGCTTATAGTAAATGGCCATTGTGGAAGTGACATTCATGGTAACTTCGCATATATTAGTCCAGTCGGTAATAGTGATTGTTTTGTAACCGAAAATGGAAGGTTATAACAAATGTAGAAAATGTTCAGGTGAACAAACTGAATCCTCCCATTATTCCAACAGAAATGTCCCTCAAAGCCTCCTGATTCTCACGATGATACTGATGCGTCAAAGTGAAATCCTAGTATTTGTTTAACTATGAATTTATAGAAATTCCAAAGCATTTCACTTCAATTGGATTCTTGTGATTCCCTGCGGAAATAATTGACCTCATAAATGATTTAAGATGCAACATAAATGAAGTTACTACAAATGAGTGAAATTCTGGAAAGTAAACAAAAAAAAAACACTGTGTTAAAATGCTACGCTTATACAAAAAGAGCAGCATATTTTAGTATATATATTACCCGTATAATCAAGTCATAATATCATTACATGTAAGATTTAGTAATTTGTTCATTACCAATAATGTTGACTAACAGTATGACCGCACGTGGAATGTACTGTTCCATATCAAATATCAATGTATGTAAGGTAAGTCGAAAAAATCTGTTAACTGAGCTCCTGAACAGTGTCATGACAAAAAGCCCTTGCGACTTCTACATTCAAATGAGTTTTATGATCAGGGTGTCATGATTGTGAACCTAAAGTGACGACCTTTCCATCAGTATATAACATTTGGCTTTTGAATACAGATAAGAGATAGTAAAACGGCAACAATAACCCAGTAAACACCTGACGTCATACCGACGTTGGTTAGACGTTGGATTTTGGTCGCCACGTCGGCGACCTGAATCCAACGTCTAACCAATGTCATAACCACGACGTCTAATAGACGTCAGACTTAGACGTCTAGGAGACGTTGGAATTAGGTTGGATAGAAAGTCTGTTTAAATGTTTTCATTTATGAAATTAACTGGTGTAATTTTGCTAGTATAGTTTTAAGATAATTATGCCTGAACATGCGCTTATAAATAATAGTTCATTAGCACATCAAACATTATCATTAATTATGTTACAAATTCGCATGAGATTGTCTATTTTCGGAAACGGATTTCTTTTTTTACCAGTTTAAAACTGTTCAGGAAAAAATTGCATTCTATACACATGTATAAAGTATTCTAAATTCACCTATTTATTAAAGGATCTTCTTCTACACATGTTGTTAATTAGTCATGCCTTCGCGAGATAAAGCCTGCATCGGTTTACACAAGTCTTCCGGTAATTTGATATTTGTGGGATAAGACAGAGCAAGTTTATAAATTACTTTACACAAAGGGATCCGCAACGTGAGTAGCAGATTTTTGAAAGTTGTACTTTTAATAGTTATTCTTTTTAATGTTACGTATTCTTTCAAAGATTGATGCATGATGTTTATTACTTTAAAAATCAATTGAGTTTAACATAAAACTTCATTATTATATTTTATAAGGTTATAGAATTTAAAATGTAACATGTTTGTTTTGCACGTAGTAATTATGTTCTTTAGTAATAGCTCTAGCATACTTGTATAAGTTTTCAAATTTTATGAAATGATGAAACTGTCAAATTTTATACATTTCAGATGGGAATTTTAGCGGTGTTGAAGAATCATGCAGACATGACTAAACTTGAAAGTTTCAGTTACTGGATTACCTTTTTGGATTTATGATATTAGACTTATGTCGCTATAATGTGAAATAAAGATGATGAATACATGTGTTGATTACTTGTTTGATTGCAAATTCTGTTGAAAATTTGGTCAGATTTTGGTTGGAAAGTGGTTAGATTTTGGTTGGAAAATGGTCGGATTGCGACGTCTAGCCAACGTCGGGATCCGACGTCTAAACGGTTTGCAAATCCAACCAAAATCCAACGTTAATCCGACGTCGGGGTCCGACGTCTATACGACGTCTAACCGACGTCAAATGCCTACTGGGAATTGATAAGAACGAATCAAATGTCAGTTGGACTGATGTGCAAGAATCTTTTGTCATATTGATAGATGCTTGAATATCTATGCAAGTCACTTGCAAAATACATGTGTACGCTGAGCGTTGTGACTGAACATAAGCTCCACCATTTCCATTTACAACATGTTTTACATTATAGACACATTTTCATAGTATCCTTTCCATAGCCGTAATGTACTAAAAGAGTTTCTACCTATGATGACCCTTATTTAACCGCTTCCTAAATGAGACATAAAACGAAAATATTGCTTTAAACCATGTGACTAATATCAGACTTAGTCCTTTGATTCTATGATAAAAGCGAGTAAAACTCTGGTTTCAGGACACTAAATTTTGAGGCAAAAATGGCCCAAAATGTACACCTTGCGCGACCCGTACCGCATTATCTTCAAATGACAGATCTAAAACACATATATAGTTTCAAAGTATGTGATCAGACAAAAATATTGGTGGAAAGAAAAGTGCCTCATAACCGTCCGTTTACTTTTTCTGCAAATTTGAGCTGATTCTCAATGGATGGATGGATGGATGGATGGATGGTTGACCGTTTCTATTCCGTCTGACTTCCGTTACCTCAGGTTAGATTTTAGACTCGGCTGTCTACATGGAGCTAGAAAGATCGATTCAAGCATTCATTTGTTTAACACAATGATAACTAATAGTCAGGAATCTTTAGTTCTATAAACACCATAAACACCCAGTTGAATATGAATGCCTTTAAAGTACATCTACCTATTTAATTTAAAGAACGTACCCGGACCAAATACGAAACTGGCCCCTGCCACTTTGATACACAGGTCTATTTTCATCTTAATAGAGCGACAAGCAGTTTAGATACAGAAGCCCGACATTGCTTAGACATGTCTCATTTGGGCTAAGCCGTATCAGAATGAATTCTGCGGCACACAAAAACAACTCGAACAAATGTATTTCATTTGCAATATACATGTACTTTGATAATAGTGCAACCGGTAAAACATTGTTTACTGTGCTGTTTACTATAAAAGTAAGCAGTCTTCGTGGTTTAGTACTGACCGTAAAATACTTGAAACAGTAGAACTTAACCTTTCTACCTCTCATTAGAATCGAACAGACTGAAAGCTTGAAAAATAAAAACAAAGTACATTTTTTTTTTAAACATTTGAAGCAATTCTAAAAAGAAATTAAACTGATATATTTAGTGGACAAAGTGTATAATCCATAAAAAGATACATAAATACTCAGTGACTGGATAATTGGTCTTCTAGATGGACTAGAAGATGGCCACTTTCATTGCTTAACTAGTCGACTTAAAGCATACAGACACTAAATAGGAAAATGGCTTGAAAAAATGTTAGTAGCATTTTCATAATGAAATAATAACATGACAGAATGTGTCATGGATATTTATATCATATACACAACCACTACAATTTGGGGTGTCATTCTTTAGCTGATTTTGCAGTTTGTGTGTTGGACTGAAAATAGTTTTCTTGCATCAAACATGACCCCCACTTTTCTTTTGATTTTTATTCAGCACTGACAATATTCTTCAAGAAAATGTAAGTTACAGACATTTAAAATGGGTCCAAATGTGTGCTGCAGCCATTGGTAATATGTTAATTTTATATAGAATAAAGAAGAACAGCTACTGAGTGTGTTGTAACCTTAAAAGACCGTGATAACATTGCTTTTTAAAAACAGAATATTGTACCATGTGTTCCGCAATTTGGATAACCAATGACGAAATAATGGATCAGATATAGTGATGTTTTAGATTTGAACTTAATTGTATGCAATACTTATCACTGTTTTTTTTATATAAAAGAAAACAAACAAAGAAAAAAACGTGACAATGAAGGCTGGACGGCGAATACCACTCACCATTATAGTGACAGGGACCAGTTTCGTATTCTGTACCGTTTTCTTAATAAAAGGGGAACATGTATTTTATAGGTTGCTATATACGGTAATTATAAAACTAAGGATTCCCACAAATGAGTAATGTTGTATAAAACAAACGAATGCTTGAATCGATTATTATGGAACGCCTAGATTGTCTTTTGTTTAGAATGACTGATATGCCTTGTTAAATGTCGTTCTGTTGAGTCCGAGATACAATATGCTGGGTGGAAATCCCAATGTGTCCAGTTATTGAAGTGTTATGTTGTGTGCTGATTATATTTTCTTCAGTCAAGTCAATGTATTGTTGGGTGCTATAGTCGTTATGTTCAGTTCTTGAAAAAAACAGGCATGAGGTAACAAAATTATTTTCAGTTAAAAAAATGCACTGTGGGTGTTACATTATTATGTACAGTTTTAATAATATGCTGTTTGGTGCTAAACTCATTATGTTCAACTATGAGAATAAACAGTTAAGTGGTACTATCATTATGTTTAGCTGAGACAATGTATTATTGATTAGTACTCACATTACTTTCAGCTGCAATGATATGCTCTTGGGTGTTATATTAATTATGTTCAGTTGTGAAAAAGAATTGTTAAATGGTACTACCATTATGCTGTGTGCTGATTATATTTTCTTCAGTCAAGTCAATGTGTTGTTCGGTGTAAAAGTCGTTATATACAGTTCTTAAAAGAAACAGACATGTGGTAACAAAATTATGTTCAGATAAAATGATGTGTTGCTGGGTGTTACAGTTATAATGTTCTGTTATAATAATAAGCTGTTTTGAGCTCTACACATTATGTTCAACTATGAAAATAAACAGTTGAGTGGTACTATCATTGTGTTTAGCTGAGGCAGTGTATCATTGAGTGATACTTCCATTATCTTCAGCTGCAATAATATGCTGTTGTATGTTACATCAATTATGTTCAGTCGTGAAAAAGAACTGTTAATTGGTACTATCATTATTTTAAGATAACTTAATATGCTGTTGTGTACTGTAGCCATTATGTTCAGCCGTGAACACTAACTGTTGTCTGATACCATCATTATGTTCAGTTCAGGTGATGTACTGTTCGCTGCAAAGGTCCTCATGTTAAGTTAATGAGTAGAGCACCAAACAGCATATCATTTTAACTGAACATAACTTTGTTACCACATGCCTGTTTAATTTAAGAACTTTACACCGAACAACACATTGACTTGATAGAATAAAATATAATCAGCACACAACATAATGACTGTACCATTTAACAGTTCTTTTTCACGACTGAACATAATTAGTATAACACCTAAGAGCATATCGTAGCAACTAAAACTAATGAAAGTACTAATCAATAATACACTGCCTTAGCTAAACATAATGATAGTATCACCTTCATCAGTATGTAGCTTCCGAAGCCAGACTAAGGGACGGGGAGAGGCTGACAGACTACCGGGGCTGTTTCTATAAGGCGAACTGTACTAAACAAAGCCGCTGGATTTTGTTTTGTACAGAAAGTGATCATGAAATTAAATTCAATACGTTTTTGAAGTTGCCTTTTATTTCTACTTACAACTGGTAGTACAATTTCAAGCATTGCATATGATTTGCATGAGCTGAGGAAGAATTGTGCTTAGGATGTTGTAACTACGCAGGTCAAACACATGGTGACTGTCTGTTGCAATAGCGTTCAACTCATTTGTGTTGATGCCTGTAAAATATTGTGTTAGAGCTATAAACAGTACTAGTATTTTCTCGCAATGTAAAAGCCCTAACTGCAAATCGAATTGTATCAATATAGATTTGAAATACATATTTTTAGAAACAGTAAAATACAGGGGTGCATGTATATGGTTGAGAGAACGAACCGGAAAACAAAGTTGCCAGTTATTGAGAAAGAGTATTTATATCCTATTTTAGAGTGAAACGATCGAGCAATGAATGATTTGTGGAATGGACAATGAATACAATACACTGGTTTTTGCAGTCTATAGCACATCCTTAACATTAGCAGAAAATACCAACATGAGCGTTTGACTTTAAACAGTGGCCTTTACTTTTAGCTTAGCGGTTGGTCATTTTTTATGATAGAATGTTATTAATAATCTTAAAGGGCAACTCTCCCGGTGGAGAACATTAAACTTTCAAGTGTTTTTATTATTGTTTGGTATTTTTTTTATTAAATATCGTACCCCAAACCTCAATTATCTATCTGCGACACTTGAATTAACTTGGGTACCTGAGCCGATGACGATACTAATGACGTCTTTACTACTCTGGTGCAACAGGTTAGCTTTATTAATAGTATCTTTATGATTGTTCGACCTGCCGTCTGTCAAAACAAGAACAACATTTTCAGCTGTAGGACGATCTCCGTGCTGTGGTGTCAGTATTTGCGTGCGCACCGTCTCTATAGCTTCATTTGTGTGTGTACCGCCGCCTAGGTAGTGGACCTTGCTGATAGCATTCATCACGTCCAGTTTGTTGTCATATCTGTTAAGATACCAGCCTGTCTGCAAAGTGAAAGTATTTAAGCAATTGATGAAAATGTAAAAAATATACGTACACGTATTTAGGTTACATCTACATATTGTTGTCAATAAAAATAGGTAACATACAGGTATTTATAAAGCAACAGTATTGTTACTAGTTTCCAGCTACTCTGTGATTGACATAGTAGTATATATATTTATAAAGACCAAGTATTTTAAACTATAGACACCATTTTTCTTTTCCGACGGACAACGTGGACTGCAAATCCCAGCGAAAGCCTTCACAGGCAAACGTGCAAGATCATTTGCTAGCTAATGTGTTTAATTTGTTCTTTGTTTTGGGTATACGCCGTTTATCAACAGTTATGTAACGGCGGACAGTTAACCTAACCAGTGTTCCCTGCATTCAGTACCAGTACTAACCTGTTCCTTACTAACCCGTAAGTAACTGCCAACTTCCCCCCATGAATCAACTTTGGAGGACAAAATGACGCTTTATCAAATGTCTCGGAGAAAACACGCCCGCAGCTCTCCCTATTGAGTAAAGCGTAAAGGCGAAGCCGCAGTCGCATTTCAATTCCTGCGCACTTTAACTCTGAACCGTGGTAAATCAGACGATAAACAACGAGAAGGTTTTGATTATTTGATAAATTGGTTATGTATTTTCTAGCATTTTGTATAACGTTTATAATGTCATAATGTTATTAGTACTGGTAGTGGTATAATTAAGATCGCTGACCTCACTCCTCTGTCACCAAAAGCTGGTCATTTGCCATATTACCTAAAACTGCGTCGTTGTTGCCAAACAAAACAAAGAAACAGAATACTGTTGACGTAACTAGAATGCACGCCATATTAGACGAGGTATTTTCAAAGAAAATACATTGATATTGATCGGATATTTACTATTCCCGCCAGGTAGGTAAGAAAAGCTTATCAAATTTTGTTCAGAAAATAATTTGCAATGTAGCTTCTCTAGTAGTTGGCACATCGATTATCGACAGAGCGTATCTAAGTAAATGTAATAATTCCTTTTTATGCTGGGCTCGATGTCAAACCAACTCAATGATAGGTCATATGGCGACTTTTCAGCTTGCTTGAAGGTGGAGGAAGACCCCAGGTGCCCTTTCAGGCATTATTACAGTCACAAGCGGGCTCCTAGTTAGAACCACCGACCTTCCGAAAGCCAGCCAGATAGATTCCTTGCATGAAATAATTCTAAGCCGTTACGTTAGGCAAGTGATTCAAAGTCAACGACCTTAATCACTCGGCCACGAAGGCCCCGCTATAATATCTATCCTACCTGGGGATGAGTACTATATGGCAATAGGGCGATTTGTGCTTTTGTCGGTCCTACTTCAATCTCTTGAACGATGCTTCTGACAAAGTCTAGCGCATGTTTAAAATTCGTGGATCCGACACTTCCAGAATCATCGAGAACGAAAACAATATCCCGATTACATCCTAAAAATAGTACATACAACATGATTGGTAGTGCGAAGCGATATCTGATGATTATAATGTAACATATTTTTCATGTCAAGTGACCGCGTGAAACCTGATTCCCGCTGACCAATGGGCAGAAAAATCTCTTGTATTGATAACAATAATATATTGTCAAAAAGATAACAGAATTAAGGATCAAAAAGAAAAATCTTGGTAAAAAATATACTTTATGTTTGTGTCACGGTCCAAAATGTCATTATAAAACTGGGTTCAATCGTTAGAGCTTCGAGTTCCGGTCTGATTGTAGAGTATAATTTTTTTCATTCGAAAATATTTAGGACTCAGCTTGTGACCGTTGCTGCACATGGTTTTAGAAAATGTTTACCTTGTTCTCTATTCACCTAGAAATTCGGGGAAGACTTTTGATAAAACGGGGTCGTCGGTCAGGATATACAACCGCAGTTTAAATCTGGGGAAAATATATACGTTGCCCGGTAGCTCAGGTCGTAAAGCATTGCAAATTTATGTCATTTTTTGACATTTTGAAAAGGGGATGAGATGCCATTGCGGAAATGTTATCATGTAATCCACTCAATGACGGGGAAGGAATCTGGTAATGTTTTTATGTAGATTACAAAATAAGATTTTGCTTTGTTAATGACTCCTTAATATTGATGATAAAATTGTTTTCATGACAATGAAAGAAGAAAAATCTAAAACAATCTAACCCTGAGGGAAAGGACCCGGCGATGTTGGTGGCAACGTTGTAGTTGTCATTTTTGTAGGCATGTTACAGAAATTTGTGTCACAACAGGACAATGTTACATCACGTCTATTTCTGTCGTGTTCTTCAATGTCATCCTCCGTCTCCTCGTCAAACATCAAACCACGTTTACCAAAGGCAAAACCCAGGCTTAGGCCTTCACAAATCTATAAAAAGATTTATGGATGGCACCACAGAATTTCCTTATAATACACGAGAAAAGGCTATATTTTCAAGGAAGTCTCTTTATTGGCCTTCTGTTAATACATGAAAACATTAAAATTTTCAAAGACGTCTCTTTAATACAAGAAAATAGATGAAAATATATATGAAAATATTCAAACTTTCAACAAAATACCTTTATTGATATTCCTTTATATACAAGAGAAAAAACTAGATAAAATCTATTCAAATTTTCAAGGAAGTCTCTTTATTGATATTCTTCATTACTTCAAAGTACTGCAGTTGTTTTCAGTATGACATGCGAAGAATAGTATCGATAAAAAAATGCAAAGACATATAACATAGAATTCGTCGAGTAAAATAATACAAAAGCTAGTTTGGTTTCATAAAAATCAAAAAGGGTTTTCTGACTGACCTCTTTCTTTTCACACATCATGATGTATTCGTCATGTCCATCCAAGGCTTTGAGATGTTTTGTCATACACGTCTGTTAAAAATATTGAATGTAAACAAAAGAAAAAAAGTTAGCTTCTAAAAATGATTAAAAGAATATAATTATTGTGAAAGTTCCACAAGAATTTGCCAAAAACTAATGAGAATAAAGATGATATTTTTGTTATTTCTTTTATCTGCATACTGTCTTTAAATGTTCAGTCGGAAAATTAGTTATTCACAAACTAAAAAACATGACATATACGTGAAAATGTTTACATTTTTGTTATACTGTGTTAAACACAGCATATTACTTGCCTTTGTCCAATTTCAAACGAAATGTGTGTGTGTGTGTGTGTGTGTGTGACGCTGTCTATATATATGTAACTGTGACCACAATGGCCAACATTATAGTGATGCCTCACTAAATTTCACGCCGTGGGCACCACCCTGTCATATTATACTGATACCGGGCTAACAAGTTCTAGAACTATATTCTTAATGCTTAGCGCCAAGCAAGGAAACTGCTAGTACTATTTTTCTTGTCTTAGATATGAAGCGGCCAGGGAGAGAACCGGCGCCCTCCCGCACTCGAAGCGGCGCTCTACCACTAACCTATCAAGACTGTACACGAAATAAGAGAAAAGCGTGTAAAAATCCTTTACGAGACTAGTCTAACGTTGTCTTTACCTGATTGGCGCCACATGAAATCGTAGTATTGCAATCGTCAGGGTCGAGCACTGGTGTTTGACATGCGTAACACTCCAGAGCTTCATGCAGAAATAAAGAAATCATTTACATTAACGTGCTACTAATGTCATGTATGTAATTGACTTAATCTTAATAAAACGCTTGAAAGAAACGAACTGATGAACTCCGCGATTTAGACAATATACATTTTTGTTAAAAAATGTAAAGTCCAACTTCTCACAGGAACTTGTGAAGTTCTCGGGCGACAGATGATGTAAATAAACGATAGCTTTTATGTTACTTTTGTGTTTCAAAATGAGAACGAAACTCTGCATAATACTACTTGTACACAGTTTTATTTGCAACAAAGTTAACTTTGATATAAACTGAAAATTACTCACGACAATTTCCACAGAAACGTTTGCACGTGCCTTGAGAAAATGTAGGATCTGAGCAAAGGTCAGGTTTTGCTTTCTGGAACAGTAGACAAGCTTGTTCGTCAAGGTCATTACAGCTACTTACAGGCTGACCCACCACTACTCCAGACACCAACACTGTAAGATAGCATAGTATCAAAAACGTTCGAGACAAGTGTAACTTTGAAATACTAAAGACCGTTTAAAAGTTTGCCAAAGTTTTCACTTTCATTCTTTTAGTTACTTTCTTTTTTGTATTCTGGTTTGAAAGATATCATGTAAATAAGGTATCAAGTGAAACTCTGTCTCCGAATATTGTATTCCCTGCTGACACACGCTACACACCGTGTTGTGATATTGAGTTTGTTGCTATGTTTAAAAGTAATATTTAATTCAGTGCTGTTGCCTTGTCTGAAAGAAATATTAATCCCTGTGTTGTTGCCATGAAAGTAATATTAACTCCAGTGTTGTTAGCATGTCTGAAAGTAATATTAACTTTAGTTTTGATGTTATGTCTGAAAGTAATATTAACTTCAGTTTAGTTGGCATATATGAAAGTAATAATGACCTCAGCTTTGTTGACAGGTCTATAAATAATATTGACCTCAGCTTTGTTGAAATGCCTGAAGGTAATATTGACTTCAGTTTTGTTGACATGTCTGAAAGTAATATTGACTTCAGTTTTGTTGACATGCCTGAAGGTAATATTGACTTCAGTTTTGTTAACATGTCTGAAGGTAATATTGACCTCAGTTTTGTTGACATGCCTGAAAGTAATATTGACTTCAGTTTTGTTTTGTTGACATGCCTGAAGGTAATATTGACCTCAGTTTTGTTGACATGCCTGAAAGTAATATTGACTTCAGTTTTGTTGACATGCCTGAAGGTAATATTGACCTCAGTTTTGTTAAAATGCCTGAAGGTAATATTGACTTCAGTTTTGTTTTGTTGACATGCCTGAAAATAATATTGACCTCATGTTTGTTGACATGTCTGAAAGTAATACTGACTTCAGGTTTGTTGACATACCTGAAAGTTACATTGAACTAAGCTTTGTTGACATGTCTTAAAGTAATATTGACCTCCGTTTGACTTGCCTGAAAGTAATATTGACCTCAGCTTTGTTGACATGCCTGAAAATAATATTGACCTCATCCTTGTTGACATGTGTGAAAGTAATACTGACTTCAGGTTTGTTGACATATCTGAAAGTTACATTGAACTAAGCTTTGTTGAGATGTCTTAAAGTAATATTGACCTCCGTTTGATTTGCCTGAAAGAAATATTGACCTCCGTTTGACTTGCCTGAAAGTAATATTGACCTCAGTTTTGTTGATATTGCTGAAAGTCATATTAACCTCAGCTTTGTTGACATTTCTGAAAGTAATATTAACCTCAGAGCTTTGTTGACATGTCTGAAAGTAATATTGACCACAGCTTTGTTAACATTCATGAAAGTAATATTGACCTCAAACTTCGTTATTGGTCAATATTACAACGTAAGACTGATTGTATAACAACAAGACTCATGAAAAACTATAAATATATTTACCTAAAACAATGCCTATAAGAACAAGCATACTTCTTCAATGTTGTTCTTCAGCCTAGTTCCCTCATTAAATGGCACAGATTTGCAAACATCAACTGATAACGTAGCCGTCGCGACCTATGTTCTTATCTCCAAGATTACACATTGTAGTTATGTTAAAGCACGAAGTGGTACAAACGCATTTTGATACTCGATCCCAAACGCTGTCGAGTTTTGGTCGTGCAAACTGCGTTGAAACAATTGCCAGGACATGGAATGAAATTTTGGTATATATTTATCAGTAAATTCAACGAAAAACTGAGACATGTTTAATAAATACCTTAGATTAATGCTTATTACTAGTATTACACGGCCATTTAAGGTTTAGGAGTATATCACCAAAACACAGAAATATTTTATAAACGACTAACATCGTTACCACAATTTTACTTAAACATTACATGTTCTGCCGTACTGTCCTGTACTGAAAATATTCTGAAAAAGTTGTCCCCCTTTGAAAATAAATGCCATTTGTAAAGAAATAAAAATAAACAATTGCTGAAAACTGTGTTCCACTTAATTATGTAAAATTTCAACACTCGCATGCGATTGCAAATGAATCAAAACTAACATGTGTAACAGTTCTTTGAAAATGGTGAGTTTTTGAAGGCGTTTGACTGCCGGAAGTGGTCCCATTTAGGAAGTCTTTTTTTCGGAATTCAATGTTTATTTTAGTATACTGACACTTGTTTTGTTGTTTTTGTAATGATAGCGTGTATATTACTTATATTACTCTACAAAACAAGTGTCAGTACACTGATAAAGCATTGAATTCCGAAAAAAGAACTGTTTAAACAGGCCCCACTTCCAGACAGTCAAGCGCTTTAAAACTCACCATTTTCAAGGAACTGTTACACATGTTTGTTTTGATGCATTTGTAATAGCGTGCGAGTGTTGAAATTTCACATAACTAGGTGAAACACAGTCTTCAGTGATTGTTTACTTTTATTTCTTTACAAATGGCATTCATTTTCAAAGGGGGACAACCTTTTTAGAATATTTTCAGTACGGGACAGTACGGCAGAACATGTAATGGTCAGGTAAAATATTGGTAACGATGTTGTTCGTTTATAAAATATTTCTGTGTTTTGGTGATACACTCCTAAACCTTAACACATTTACATGTTTTAGGCACATCCGGACACGTCATGTTTTTACTTATTGTTGTTGGAGTCACTGGCTGTCCGTTGGCTGCCTCACTTCTCCACCTAATCATACTGGATAGGGCATGTATGCTAAGAAACTGCAAATCAGTTACCATTTTGGTCATATCGGATAAGCTTAGAGTTTTACCTCTCGGCTTAACACGAAAAGCCGCATTTTACTTTGTGTACATACGATGATGACAAAGATAATGATGGTTATGAAGATCATGATATTTATTTATTTATCATAATGATAAACAGTATAGATTTACACGTGCTTTGATAAAGCTGCTTGTTGACGTTTTCAGTTTCTTTATATCATGCGTTAATTTGCATGGTCGCTGTTATACACGGCTGAAATATTGTTGACATAACTTTCGTAAAAGCATACATATTTAAAAAAAAAAAGATGATTGAGATAAATAACGTTTTGAACATTTCTTTAAGGAACTGTCTCGACTTAAAAACTAAAGGCTATGTAAGGATTGTCTATTTAATTATTTTCGTTACATGCTTTAAACAAAGTTATGATACTTCAAAATCTGGTAATCCAGACCTCGAAGAACGATGAAGAAGATATGAGCCGCGCCATGAGAAAACCAACATAGTGCGTTTGCGACCAGCATGGATCCAGACCAGCCTGCGCATCCGCACAGTCTGGTCAGGATCCATGCTGTTCGCTTTCAAACCCTATTGGAAATAGAGAAACAGTTGTGCGCATGCTGGTCTGGATCCATGCTGGTCGCAAACGCACTATGTTGGTTTTCTCATGGTGCGGCTCATATATACATTATCAATGATTATGCGGGTAATCATAATGTATCCGTACTGCTGACACTCGGCACTTTCCGTGTGGTTACGTATTCTCCAGAGGCAATTCGGCATTCTTCGCGGTCGGCATTAATTCTCCCGCATTGGGTGTTCGCACGCACTGAACGTACACTATTAAACCTACATGTATGTTAAACACTCAATACGTGCGTACATCCAATAAGGGCGATTTAATTTTGGCGCATTCCTCGCGCGAATGACTTCCCGGCATAAATACACTAAATAGCTGGTCTTCTTTATTCTTTATAATATTGACAAATTTCCAATGGCTGCAGCACACATTAGGAACTATTTATATGTCAATGTCAAATGTTAAATTTACGTCGTTTTCTTAATGAATATTGTCAGTGCTGAATAAAAATCAAAAGAAAAGTGGGTGTCATGTTTGATGCAATTAAAATATTTTCAGTCAAACACACAAACTGCAAAATCAGCTTAAAATGAGACCCCAATTGCAGTGGTGGTGTATGATCTAAGTTTCCATGTCAAATTCTGTAATGCTATTATTTCGTTATGAAAACGCTACCTACATGTCAAGCATAGATGTGTCATGTGATTTCAGCAAAGAGTTGCAAAGTAAATAGTAATAATTATCATTAATAATATTATTATTATTAGACCAGATTTATACAGCGCCCTTTTCGTAGGCGCTTTACATGTATCTTTATAGGAGAACATTTTGACATTTTATTTGTTTTCTTTTTACCCAAATTTGTAAAAATGCTCTTTAAACATTACATAAATGAGAATAATCCAACCATAAAAAACACCTATAAAATGCGGTAATTTATTATTTAAAGTGTATTCCATTATTGAAAAAGATTTCATTTCCTGAGAAAAATCTTTAACTTATCTTTAACTTATTACACGGTTAAGAATAGAATTACAAGTTCAAATTTCCTACCTATTGTTTAATATTGCACACGACTAAATAACCCGATAGGATCAGCTATTGACCTCTGATTGTTTAACCTTTAATAAAAATAATATTACCATTGTCCTACAAAATACTACATTTTTAAAAACACAATATGGTTTATCAACGAACTTAAGATAAATACGGCAAATCTTTTTGTTTTAAAGTTTAATGATTTGTACGCTAATGAAATAACTATTGGCAAAAGGTTTTAATATTGTTTGATATAAAAGCATAGCAACATTGGATGTGTGTGCATGCATGTTTATTTTGGCAGTGCTATATTCTAACGAGTGACTGTAACGTTATCACTTTTTTTGGGAAAGTGTTAAGTCATAATGAATATGTAATTTGTATACGGAATTTTTAATATAATAGACCCATCTAGCATAAATAATGAAACTTATACAGATAGGAAGTGTTGTATCTTTGATAGGGATATATTTTCAATTTACGGTACGTTAATATTATTTCATTTTCTTTTTCCTTTCGTTAAAATAGGCATAAGTAAATGTATATGCAGTTTTTTATTCAGTTAATCGTATAACAAATTGTTTTACTTTGCGTACATCTATGATAAAATCAACCATTTATTTTTTTCAAAGTATTATAGTGCATTTCTTCAGGACTACTATCAGCGTGAAGTTGGCAGTACAGCAGTAGCAGCAGTAGGAGCAGTTAACTGCTGCTACTGCCAGCAGTTACAGCAGTTAACTGCTCCTACTGCCAGCAGTTACAACAGTTAACTGTTCATACTGCCAGCAGTTACAGCAGTTTATTGCGTATCGCAGTTAACTTCCAGCAATGACAGCAATTCATCGTGTGTACTAACACGAGTTAACTGCTACCACTGCCAGCAGTTACAACAGTAAATAAAGCTGTATTACAGTTAGGTGATGGGAATGGCATAATACAGATGTGTAATAGGCCGTCAAACCTACCCTTCACAGATACATTTGTCCGTATCGTATACTGAAGCGTTCTTAATCTATTTCTACTTGTAAACGAAGTCTCGTGCGCGTTCAGTTGTTCTTATTAAATTAAATGTTATTGGATCGCGCAAGTGCAACGTCCAAGGATATTCATTTTTTTTTTTGTTACAAAATTACTCAATGGTCATTTCTTTTACGGACATTGCCAAAGACTTGTTATGTTCTGTTGCTAAGTGTTATGTGCAATGATTTTACATCTGTGCTTCTTCCACGATAATGAGGCGGGAAAAGTGCCGAGTCGGGATTCGAACACTCCTCAGCCCGTTACAGATGTTATCGCCAGCAGGTAAATGATGTTTCTACGACATGCTTTATCATTTCTTTGTGTATGTCACTGCCAGCAGTTACATATTGTCACTTACTACAGTTTCAGCTGTTTTCTATATGATATTGACAGCTGTTAAAATATACGAATTTTTGAGTTTTCTATATTTCCTATAAACATTATATTATATAATGATAGAAGTTAAATGACGATATCTGGTATCAGTGTCAGATAGATGTTACTGCCAATAGCTAAAAGATGTTTCTGCGATTACTTTCATCAGTTTCATGTATATGTTACTACAGGTAGTTAAATGATGTTTTTAATGTATATGTTACTACAGGTAGTTAAATGATGTTTTTAAGAGCAGGATAAAACAGTATTACTAAGAGCAGTTTCGTCATTTTTCTTACTATTTTACTGTCAGCAGTTAAATAGCTTATAAGAACGTTTACCAGTCTCCTATATATGTAACTGCCAGCATTTAAATATGACTAAGAACAGTTTATCAGTATGGTTTATTTGAACAGTTGATCAGGTTTTTATGTCTGTTATTGCTAGTAGTTAACTGGTACAATGTATATACGTGCAGTTTAAAATTCTCATATAAATTATGTAAGACCAGCGGTCTCAATTATGTTTGTGCCAGCAGTTAAGTGGTCCATGAGAGCAGTTTACCAGACTTCTGTTACTTCAAGCAGTGAAATGACCAATGAAAGCAGTTTCCGAGTTTTCTTGTGTTAGTGTCAGCAGTCAAATGGTTTATAAGAGCAGTATACCAGTTTTCTACCCGTAACTACCAGCGGTTAAATATTTTATGAAAGTGATTTACCAGGTTCCTGTTACTGCTAGCAGTAAAATGGTTTACGGCAGCAATTAACAAGGTTCTTGTTACAGCCAACAAAAACAATAAACAAGTTTCGTATATATTTCTGGTGTATTTACTGCTGAAAGAAAGCCACTCCAACCACACTCCGCCCCGACTTCTTAAAAACAAGAGTTTTCCAGGCAAACACCGCCCGACCTCGCCCGGGTTCCTCCCAAACAAGAGTTTTCCCGGAATGGCGGCCACCCGTGCCTGGTGGGGGACAACCCTCTCTACAACGGCCACCCGGTCCGATCCGCTAATAAAGGTCTGGGGCGGAGCTGGGGGCGTCCAAACTGGAAAAACTGAAAAATTCCGAAAATGGCCTGAAACCAACTTTGAGACCCGCTCGCGAGTACACAAGAGTTTTCCCGGAATAGCCACTATGCTGGCCCCCCATAGACCGCCACCCTCTACAACGGCCACCCGGTCTCAACCCTAGATAAAGGTCCCGTAGGGACCTCCTATTAACTGCTGGAACGATTTTAGGCCACCCCCGACCCACCCCCGCCTCACACCTCGACCCGGGTTCCTCCCAAACAAGAGTTTTCCCGGAATGGCGGCCACTCGTGCCTGGTGGGGGACAACCCTCTCTACAACGGCCACCCGGTCCGATCCGCTAATAAAGGTCTGGGGCGGAGCTGGGAACCCCCAAACTTTCCTCGTTTTCCAAATCTACCTTGTGCGAAGGATTGATACATAAATCTAGTTTCATTGTAATTGTCTATACGGAGCCAGGAAATCCGATTTTATCGCAAGCAACTTTTTGTCAATATTTATTCTTATCTTCACTTCAATAATCATTAAAGATAATCCAATGAATATTTATGCCTATAAAATACATTTATTCATTTTATTAAGAAAACGTACGAAACCATTTATACATGTAACTGTCTGGAAAATCGCGATTTTTCTACTTTCATTTTCATAACGAGTAAATCAGGGGAATTAATTACATCAAACTTGTTGAAACTTACTTTACCATGTGCGTAGGAGCATGGGTGTAGGGACAGGGAGCGCATCCCTCTGTAAAATAACAGTAAATAAAGGGAAAATGGCAATATGAGACAGCATTTTGATGTACTGATATGAATGTCTATTGTGAAGAAAGGGAAACAAAATATCTAATGTCAGTAACATAAACTAGTGTAACAACTTATTAACTGCTGTAACTGCTGGCAGTAGTAGCAGTTAACTGCTGTAACTGCTGGCAGTAGCAGCAGTTAACTGCTGTAACTGCTGATAGTAGTAGCAGTTAACTGCTACTACTGCTGTACTGCCAACTTCACGCCGATAGGACTACTTCCTACTTTTTTGCTTTGTTTCTTTATGGCTTAATAATTAAAACAGAAAACACGTCTATTGTTATTTTAAACAGGTTTATTGAAGTATTAGTGTAGAAAAAAAAACAATCCCTTAATTTTGTATTGGTTTGTTGCCATTCATAGTATCAAACGCATGCTTCAATGAAAATCTTTAAAAAAAAAAGCTGCCGAAATTTGATATAAAATGAGTAAAAACAAAAATATGTTCAAATATTGTTTTTCATTTCCACTTTCTTTTTTCTCAGAGCGCATTAAACCTTTAATAATGTAGAAGCTATGTTTATATACAAAATAAACCTATAATACCATTCAATATGTATTGAATTGTTTAGTTTACCTAACAAGGAACGGCCAAACAAAATCATTGACCATTTAAGTCCATGTCATTGATTAAAAGAAAAATTTGTTTCATTCTCATTAACGAATCCACATCGCCAACTTGCCCGGGTCACAACTAAGTTTAAATCTGTCAATTTCCGATTAAAGGTACATTGTAAACATGAACACATAACGAGTTATTAAATGTCTTCGTTCTTTTTTCTTTTTCTAAAAATTGCGAATATACCTGAAAAAAAAATCTGCATTAGACCTGAGATATTCTTAGGCAGTGAAAGTGTACATTTGTGTTTATAAAACAAAGATCTCATTGCGCCTGTGATAAATAAAAATCTGCAACGAAGACTGCCTCTTTCGAACTTTGTACGAAAATGATATGTACAAAAATGCGCGAATGTACCGGACAATTCTGTTCTACCAAGTGTTTTCTTCCTTGCATAAAATGTCATTACAAAATCCGAAAACAAACGAAAGCGCCACATAAATGCACAATGTGAATTGCATGAAGATCACTTCTTCACTAGTGCTGAATCTGTTTGGATATTGCGTGTAAATACGAAGATTTAATACCATTTTCTCACCAATGTAGTATCTGTAGGAAAGTGTATATACTGAATAAACAATGCGAATTGTATTAAGAGATTTGCTAACCAATGTGTTTTTTGTACGAATATTGTGTTTAAATACACGAACACCATTCCCCAAAAGTGCTGCATCTGTCAGACTATTGCGTGTTAATATTCGATGCGTATTGCAGTAAGACAATTCCTTCCAATCTGCTGGATTTCAAGTGTTGGAATATTGTGTATAAATATACGCTGCAAATTGCATAAAGACTTTTTCCCCACCAGTGCTGCAACTGTTCGAATATTGCGTATAAATACACGATGCGAACTGTATTAAGACCTTTTTCCCACCAACGCTGCATTTGTTTGAAGATGAATATTGTTTGAGTATTTGTCTTACGAAGTTAAAGATTTTAATTTTCTACATTCTGTTCTGCCTAAAATGTTATATCATTCTACAAGAAATCACATAAATTTATTTCCTGATTTCGCATGACATATCTCGTTAATCCAAGTACTGTACATTATATTTAATTTAGAAAATGCAAATCTCTTTAATATCATATTACCTGTAGAATATTTTTCTCTTTTTCCTTCTTCTTTTTTTCCCACACATACTGAAAGGTAGTCGTTTTCCAATTTATTACTGCAATTAAATTGTTTTCTGCATATATACGTATGAAGTATATGTTATATATATATATGTACATATATATTGCTGATGCTGCCCACGCATTGTGGGACTCGTGTCAATCTGTAAATAAACGAATTGAATTGAAAGATTGAATTGAAAAAATTGAAATATTGTGTATAAATACACGATGTAAACTGCATTCAGACTATTTTCTCCCAGCGCTGTATTTGTTGCAATATTGTGTATAAATACACGATGCGAATTGCATTAAAACCATTGACTCCATCTATATGATTGTATATAAACACAAGATGCGAATTGCATTAAAACCACAGATGCGGTATCTATAGAAACATAATGAATAAATGTATCCTTAAATTGTTGACTGTCAGGCAATACTATCTTATGATCGGGGCAATGGGAATATTTTCCACTGAGTGGGTATGCACAAGAACAATACGGCCTTGACAATTGTGTGGATTTAAAAATTGACGCATTTATTTAAGTGGATAAATATCACATTGTTCTTTATTTGTTTTATCATAAATGTAAACTTAATTGGTTGAAGTCTTTACAAAATATAACTGATCAAAACTTCTTACATTACCTAATATTTGTAATGCATGCTTATTAAAAATGTTTAAAAGATTTACTGTTTCAGTCGTGTTTGCTTATGGTGAATAACGCAACTTTAATAAATGATAGTCACTGGAGTTACGCATTAAATTTTCTTACAATTAGACATTTAATTAAAATGCGTATCATATTTCTTAATGCGAAATATCACCAAACGATCTCACAGGATGCCCACCAAATGCCCAAATATTTCAACTCAGTTAAGCTTTATCTAGCAAACATTTCATATATCTGAATATTTCTGTCAGTTGTAAAGGTCTGAAATAATGAATGAAATTAAAATCTCTTACATTGTAGGAAACATGCGCCATACATAAATGAATACATAGAAGATATTCGTTCGTTTTTCGTAAATATGGAATATATAGGTCTATTCCACTTTTATAAAATGTAAACTAGTTTTTCTTCTATCAAATGCTAATTGATACAAAAATATGCAAAGAAATAAACAAAAACAGCTATATCAGTTACTGTATGAGAGTATGTATTATATTTCATTGATAAAACACTGGCTTGAAATAAGTTAAAATATCTTTTGCGATTCTTCTATTTATTTACAATTCCTGATATCTAATGCGGATGTTCAATCAAGATTGCTTAAAATTACTGAGGATCTTTTAACACACTTTTATTCTTTCAATTATTTATTTACGAGCATGTTATAAGCAAATGGATGCAAGAAAATGTCAGCTCTCAGTTGGACTTCTGGAGTCTTATTTTTAAGAATTTGCCTTTTTTTAACCTTGTAAACTAACCTTGTGAACTGCCTTTTCGATGACAGTCATGAAGAACTTATGTCCTTCCTGTTCATAAGGTTCAAACATTGACATATTTTAACATTTTGAGCCTCAAAAGGCTTTCGATAGGTGAGCAGCGAACATTGCGCCCATTGCTAAAACACGGAACGGAACGGAACAGAATACTTACAATTAAGAAACAAAAACGAAAAACGCGAAACATATCAATACTGAGTAAGGAATAGTATTAAAAGCAGAACAAGTTTTAAAATTGCTAAGGCATCTGAGATGTATGGTCTTTTTTAAATATAAAATATGAACAGAAAGTATCCCTCCATCTACCTATAAAAATTTAGACAGTCTTAAAAAACTAAAGTAGATGTATACAGCTTTTGAAAATACTTTTTTTGGCAAATGTACGAGATGTATGTTTTACTGGACAGAATCCGTCATTTTTACATATTTACAAGTTCAACGCAAGCGTGTCGTTCTTCGTTCATTGTTTTCATTCTTTTTTACATTCATTCACTTTCATTTATTTAACCGCAAAGTTTTTAATTGAGATTGCTTTGATTTTATACCAAAGCAGGGTAAAAAGGCAACAAAAATGGTAAATATTCTGTGTTGAACCGTTGCAACGTTAGAGCATGCGCAAAACTTGAAACTGGAGCAGATATAAAATATTTTTTAGCTTCGTTTGTATATCCGACGGATTAGGATAATCATATACAATTATAACATTTATTTTAATTTCAATTTATTTTTAAATGCGATTTGCACCAGATTAATTACTCAAAGTTCTTTCCAAAACTAATATCCATTAAGC